>NW_012122931.1:11168383-11177534 GCF_000951035.1 Colobus angolensis palliatus
AAGCTTGAGGGGCGGGGGGCGCCCCGACGGCGTCCTTCCTGGGCCTGGACCCCTCGACTCCGCCAAGTCCTGCGGCCGATCCGCTCGGCAGAGGAACCCCTTCCCCATTTCAGAGATGAGAAGACTGAGGCCCAGACTCACAGGGCGCAGGCCGGCGTCTCCCCCTCTTCTCCGGCTTTAGACTTACGATGAGGGTCTGCAGTCAGCCAACCCTTGAACTCCTCCCGTGCATCTTCGGATTCCCCATCACCTAGCATTGCTCCTGCCACAGTCCTAGTCATACTGAAATTGGCAAAGTAACAAGCACTTATTTTGCACCAGCTGAATGCAGGCACTGAAGTAGGCTCCAAGAGTATTCCGATGAGGGGAAGGCCCTGCCCCCCGCCCTCAAAGTGCCAGCGACTCTTCATCCGGAGCTCCCACTTCCTGTGGCCCCCAGGGTCCAGCAAGAGCCAATGTGCGGAGGTTTCTGGAAGTAGTAAAAGTCCCCACTAAAGAATGCTGAACGCCCCCTCTAGAAGTCAGAGCCTCCCTGGGACCCAAGCAGCTCAGTTCTCACTTCACCTCCTCCCCACACCCAGAATGGCCGCTCCTGGCTGGGTCATTTCCACCCCTGCTGCCTCCCCTCCACATTCAAAACTGTGCTGCACCCCAGGAGGGCTGGAGCCAGGGACACTGACTGCCTGCTGGGGCACAGCACTGTACTGGGCACAGGGTGAATGCGTGTCGGGCTTCGGTTTGCCAAATGAGTGAAGGTGCTTTTACTGGCCGTGATGTGTAATAATGACACCAACTGAGCGTCCACCATGTGTGCCAACGTTACCCTTGTGCCCATTTTACAGATGGGCTTAATGAGGCTTAGAAATGAAATTTCAGGCTGGATGCGGTGGTTCACACCTGTAATTCCACTACCATGGGAGGCCGACGTGGGAGGATGCCTTGAGGCCAGGAGTTTGAGGCCAGCCTGGGCAATATAACAAAACCCCATGTCTATTAAAAAAAATGTAAGAATTTGCTGGGTGTGGTGGTGCCTGCCTGCAGTCCCAGCTACTTGAGAGGCTGAGGCGGGAGGATCTCTTGAGGAACTCTTGTCATAGGAGTTAGCAGCTGTAGTGAGCTATGATCGCACCACTGCACTCCAGCCTGGACAACAACAATAAAAAGCAAATCCTTTTGTTCAGAGTCACCCAGATGGTAAGTGGTTGCACTAGAAAGTGGACCGCAGATTGTCTAATTCTAGTACCTGTGTGTCCAATCACTAGACAGCCCTGCCTCAGGAATAGCATAGCCATGGGCTGCTGGAACAAGAGGGCAGACGAGGAAGCAGGTGGCCCACAGGAGCCGGCCTGGTCCCAGCTCTTGTGGATGAAAATGCAGACATCACAAACCAGTGGGGGGGAAATGGATCATTCTGCAAATTGTTTAGCCGTTTATCTGGAGATCTGTTTACAGCCTTGCCTCACATGATATACACCACAATAAATGTCAGACAGATTGAAAAGTTAAATAGAAGAAATAAACACTGCAACAAATAATAGAAAGAAATCAAAGTTCTGAGACAGCGTATTGCCGTGTTACTAGAGGATTTGTGATACTGGCCATATTCATGCAGCAAACATCAGTTCATTCATTGGTTCACCCGACACATCTATGAGCACCTGCCATGGGCCAGGTACTTTTCTAGGCACTGGGATAAAGGAGTGAACAAAATATGGCCCTTTCTTGGGGCTTCAGTCAAGGGGGAGGGATGGGGTGGGAGGAAGACACTGTGAATATCTGCCTTTTCAAGGATAAGAAGTTAGGTGGAGAAATAACTCAGGGAAGGGTAGGAGGACCCAGGGGTGCTTTTTTATAGGGGGTGCTGGGAGAAGGCCCTTCTGATGAGGTGACATCTGAGCAGAGGCCTGAATGAGGGAGTGGGAGAAGTCAGTAGGGGCCTACTATGTGGAGGGCAGGTCCCACACTCTGGCAACTATTCAGTTAAGCTACAGAGCAAGAACCAGAAACTCCCTTTTGAAGGAAACTTTGGGAGCCCCATCAGGCCACTGGGAGGAAAAGGACTGCTCCCATCCCCAACACACAATATCTGTGTGAGTCTTTACTGTTTGCAAAGCCCTTCCCCAGCTTCACAGAACCCCTATGATAAATACTTGTGATGTCCTCATTTTCCAGTTAGGAAACTGAGGCTCAGAGAGGTCAAGCAGTTTGTCCCAGGTCACAGAGCCAGTGATAATCAACAGAGGTAGGTGTGGCTGC
The DNA here is from genome assembly GCF_000951035.1 of Colobus angolensis palliatus. NCBI lineage: Eukaryota > Metazoa > Chordata > Mammalia > Primates > Cercopithecidae > Colobus > Colobus angolensis. Next base: position 11,170,640 of record NW_012122931.1, read on the forward strand.
AGGCAGGTTGAGTGTTAGGGGAATAAAGAAGCCTTGTCCTGGGATACAGGAGTAAACAAAATCTAGCCCTGACTTTCTTGGGGCTTCAGCCAAGGTGGGATAGTGGGATGGGACGAAGACACTGTGAATGTCTGGCATTTCAAAGATAAGAAGTTTGGTGGAGACCGGGCGCAGTGGCTCATCCTGCAATCCCAGCACTTTGGGAGGCCGAGGTGGTGGATCACCTGAGGTCAGGAGTTCAAGACCAGCCTGGCCAACATGGCGAAACCCAGTCTCTACTAAAAATAAAAAAATTAGTCGGGCATGGTGACATGTGCCTGTAATCCCAGCAACTTGGGAGGCTGAGGCTGGAAAATCTCTTGAACCCAGGAGGCCGAGGTCGCAGTGAGCTGAGATTACACCACTGCACTCCAGCCTAGACAACAGAGAGCAAGACTCTGTCTCAAAAACAAAAAAGTTTGGTGGAAAAATAAAGCAGGGATGGGTAGGAGGACCCAGGAATACTTTTGCATCAGGGCTCCGCCTCCCCCTTGGACTACAATTCAGAGATGGGAGGGGTGGGAGCTGGGGGGAGAAATCCTGTGCACCCCATTTTCCTGGCCTTCCTCCTTCTCCTCCATCCCTCATGGCTACTTCCTTCCCTCTGTCCTGGGCCCTGTGCAGATGGTCCCAGCTCCTGGTGATGCTACGGGGCAAACATCAGGTTTAGCCTGTTCAGAGATCCTTGAATTCCCTGCAGTAACCTGCTCCCCTGACGAGGGCACAGTGGAGTGATAAGGTACAATGCAAGCTGAACCCCACTCAACTTTTGTTTTTAACTCAAAGGAGTTTTTAGAGAGTCCCAAAATGAGTCATCACGAAGCGGTGCTTTGCAAAATGACACCCAGAATTAGGATGAGCGTCTCCCTGCACACGGTGCCTCACACTTCTGCCCACCGAGGTGTTGTTCATCTGGTCTGGGAGAAAGTCTGTCTCCATTCACCCCAAAGAGTTTCAGGATTCAGTGTGTGTTGTTTCATTATTTCTCTGCACGAAGGGAAGAGAAACTACTGCTTACTGGGCACCTTCTCTGCACCTGACTCTGTATGAGACAGTTAATTCTTATAGCATCTCTTGAGATAGGGGTCATGATTTATGTTTTTTTTTTTGAGATGGAGTCTCGCTCTGTCGCCGAGGCTGGAGTGCAGTGGCCGGATCTCAGCTCACTACAAGCTCCGCCTCCTGGGTTTACACCATTCTCCTGCCTCAGCCACCCGAGTAGCTGGGACTACAGGCGCCCGCCACCTCACCCGGCTAGTTTTTTGTATTTTTTAGTAGAGATGGGGTTTCACCGGGTTAGCCAGGATGGTCTCGATCTCCTGACCTCGTGATCCGCCCGTCTCGGCCTCCCAAAGTGCTGGGATTACAGGCTTGAGCCACTGCGCCCGGCCGATTTATGTTTTATAGATGAAGAAACCGAGGCTCAGAAAACAGCCAGGATTTGAATCCGGGTTAACTCAAGTCCTTTATCGTTGTCAGTATTAGGGGAGGGGGTAGTGGGGGAGACAGGAGAGGCAAGAAGAACTTAGAATCAGGCCATGTCCTTTGAAGTCACTTTGTTACAAAATATCGTCTTGCCAGCTTCCTGGCGATGGGATTTTTTGTGGGGAGAGAGTTCCAGTTTTCCCAGAAGGATTCATTTGCTCTCGTCATCCAGGTGTGATTATTAACAGCAACCCCTTTCCCTATGCAAGTGTCTTGCTTTGGATGACCAACTTTAGGGTCACCTTGGTTGTCTGCAAAGGCCACTGCATTGGGGGATTCATATTTTACATTATAAAAAATGGGGGCGTCTTGTCTGCTGGGCCCTTCGCCACATACTGATGTCTGGGTGTCCCGCCAAGAACTTCCAGGAGAGTTTAAGCAGTTAAGTCACAATTTTAGGAGCAGCAAACCCTGCTGGCTGCAGAAGGAGTTGGGACCCTCTCCACCTCCTCCCCAGCCCTGCCATCACTCCCTGTGTGACCACAGGCCAGTCCCTGCCTAGCACAATGCGGGGACGGGTCTCCAAGAATCCTGTCAACCTTAACCTTCTAAGATTTCCTGTTACTCGATGACCCTGGGGAATTTCAGTCAGGATAGGGATGTAGGAGACATCACACCATCATATGGCTCACTTTATAAAGCAGCAGGTTCATTTTTTAGTTATTTAACTTTAAAAAGGTTTAATTTGTTTCTTGAATAGATAATACATGCCCACAGTTCAAAATTCAAAAGGCACAGAAGGGGACAAAGTGAAAAGTGTCCTTTCTACCCCTACCTCCTAGCCACCTGGTTCTTATCACTGGAGGGAGCCAATGTTGCCAAATATATGCTGTCCCAGACAGTGTGTTTTGTGTGGGCGGGTATATACGTATGCACCTGTATATGGTCATGTATATGCGAATGTATATGTATTTCTTCTTAATTTTTGCTCATATAATAGCATACAATCTACACTATTGTATGTCTTATGTTTTCTTCACTTCTTGGAGACCATTTCCTGTTAGCTCCAGAAAAACTGCTTCCTTTTATATGACTGCATAGTATTACAAATGATTTGCATTTAATTCACATAGAGGTTGGGCGAGGTGGCTCAAGCCAGGGTCGGTGGATCACCTGAGGTTAGGAGTTCAAGACCAGCCTGGCCAACATAGTGAAACTCTGTTTCTACTAAAAATACAAAAATTAGCTGGGTGTGGTGACGGGCACCTGTAATCCCAGTTACTCGGGAGGCTGAGACAGAAGAATCACTTGAACCTGGGAGGCGGAGGTTGCAGTGATCTGGGACCGCACCATTGCACTCCAGCCTGAGTGACAGAGTGAAACTCTGTCTCACACACACACACACATACAAATTCCACATAGAGCAAGTATCTGCTCTGTTTAATCCGCACAGAGCAAACACTCTGTGTACTGTTCTAAATATTGTGGGAGGGAACAGACGTTTCAGCCGTGGCCTCTGCCCTCAAGATTTTATGGTTTGGCTGGCGACAGGAACATTGGAGAGGAAGAGAAGAATGCTCTCTCCACGGGTCCCCATGTCTGTTTGCGAGGTTAGCTTTGGAGCTAATTTTTAAAACTCTCTGCTCCAGGCATCTGTAGAGTTGTTTTAAGAGTCCAGACATAGGTTCTTTTGAGACTTGAAAACTCAGTCTGCCTCTTCTGCGCAGTTCAAGTTTCTGCCTTCCATTCTCCCGATATGGGCCTCAGTTTCCTCATCCGTCAAAGCGGGGCAGGCAGCCTCCATTGCAGGACTGGGGTAGTCACCTGAGATTGTACTCCTGAAAATGCTCAGTGAAGAGTTAGAGGCTGTACTCCAAGGCTAGAGGATCCGGGAAGAATGAGGTGGGGCTTGGAGGAATACTTTAAGCGCAGTGTGTCATCAGCTCTTCCTGCCGCAGGGAAGCATTTTGTGTTTTATGCGTTGCTGGTCTTGTGACAGGGCCTGCTACCCGGTTATCTCCTTCCGCCTTTGGCAGTGACTGCCGCCGACTGAGTCCTCGCCCGACACGGTTGGAGACCTCACATCCAGGCGGTTTTTGGAATGTGGAAAAAACAGAAGTTATGGAGGATTATCATTCCCACCCTCACTTTACAGACGGGACTTGCTCAAGGCCACGCAGCCATCAAGAGGCAGAAATGCACTCGCTGATTTCCCACCGCCTCACACCTCCCTGAACTTCCCTCCACCACCCACTCTAACATCTGCTGTTTCAACCAGCAGACTCGAATCCTCCGACCTGCGGGGAGCACCATGAACTGCCTATGAACCACATTTCCTGTCCATTCCCTTACCTGATACTCTCAACTACACTTTGAGGTAGCGATTGTTGCCCATTATACAGATGAGGAGACTGAGACTCAGAGACCATGAATACTAAAATCACAAAGGAGGTGGTGCGATGTCAGTCCCCAAAGAAACCCTCAAAATCATTGTGCTCCTCAGGAAGAGAGTAGGAGTTTCTGGCTGCCGAGAGGCAGCAGATATGGCAGTGGGGTATTGGGGGAATGTGATTTTGGCCTTTGAAGGTGTTTTGTAAGCTCACAATACACTGGGCTGTATCCCTGCTTGCTTTCTGGCACCTGTTCTCTCCTGATGCTGAGTTGAATAGGCTGATCTGTTGCTGGCTTCGTCTCTCTCCTCCCGTGAAACAGGAGTGGTGATGGATATGCCTTGGCTTCCAGCAGTTGCCCAGAGCCTGGCACAAGGAAGACCCAGGATTCGTGGTGTGACCAGTGAGCCATATGATGGTGTGATGTTTCTTGCATCCCAATTTTTACCGAAATTCCCCAGGGTCATTCGGTAATAGGAAATCTTAGAAGGTTAAGGTTGACAGGACTCTTGGAGACACATCCCCACATTGTGCTAGGCAGGAACTGGCCCGTGGTCACACAGGGAGTGATGGCAGGGCTGGGGAGGAGGTGGAGAGGGTCCCAACTCCTTCTGCAGCCAGCAGGGTTTGCTGCTCCTAAAAATGTGACTCAATTGCTTAAACTCTCCTGGAAGTTCTTGGCGGGACACCCAGACATCAGTATGTGGTGAAGGGCCCAGCAGACAAGATGCCCCCATTTTGTATAGCGTAAAAATATGAATCCCCCAATGCAGTGGCCTTTGCAGACAACCAAGGTGACCCTAAAGTTGGTCATCCAAAGCAAGACACTTGCATAGGGAAAGGGGTTGCTGTTAATAATCACACCTGGATGACGAGAGCAAATGAATCCTTCTGGGAAAACTGGAACTCTCTCCCCATAAAGAATCACATGTGCCCCCAGGATGGTCCTGGATGATGCCTGCCATCCTGGCATAATTCATAATAGTACCCCCTGGCTGGGTGTGGTGCTCACGCCTATAATCCCAGGACTTTGGGCGGCCAAGTCAGGCGGATCACCTGAGGTCAGGAGTTCAAGTGAAACCCCATCTCTACTAAAAATACAAAAATTAGCTGGGCGTGGTGGCATGTGCCTGTCATCCCAGCTACTCAGGAGGCTGAGGCAGGAGAATCACTTGAACCCGGGAGGCAGAGGTTGCAGTGAACTGAGATCATACCACTGCACTCCAGCCTGGGTGACAGAGCTAGATTCCATCTCAAAAAAAAACAACAAACAAACAACCCAGTGCCCCTTTTCACACTCACAAGTGTCCGGGATCAGATAATAAATTATATGGCCACCCTGAATTTCATGTCACATGAAACAATAACAGGTAGGTGACTAAATACGTGAACAAACAGCCTCTCACTCATTCAGGCACTGAGTTCTGCACGTAGGTAGCACCAGCACCAGCTCTCTGATGCGGGTATCTGTGTCTCAGGTGAGAAAACATGCACGGGAGAAAATTCATGCTCAGAGAGATTAACCAGTTTGTCTCAAACACACTTTGTTGTTTTGTTTGTTTGTTTGTTTTTTGAGACAGGGTCTCACTCTGTTGCCGGGCTGGAGTGTAGTCGTGTGATCATAGCTCACTGCAGCCTCAACCTCCCAGGCTCAAGCGATCCTCCCACATCAGCCTCCCAAGTAACTGGGACTACAGGCAGGTACCACCACACCCAGCAATTTTTTTTTTTTTTTTTTTTTTTGAGACAGAATCTCGCTGTGTCACCCAGGCTGGAGTGCAGTGGCACTATCTTGACTCACTGCAACCTCTGCCTCCCGGGTTCAAGCGATCCTTCTGCCTCAGCCTTCCAAGTAGCTGGGATTACAGGTGTGTGCCACCACACCTGGCTAATTTTTGTATTTTCAGTAGAAACAGGGTTTCGCCATGTTGGCCAGGCTGGTCTCAAACTCCTAACCTCAGGTGATCCCCCCCCTTCAGCCTCCCAAAGTGCTGCGATTATAAATGTGAGTACCACACCCAGTACATTTTGGTATTTTTTGTAGAGATGAGGTTTCGCCATGTTGCAAGGCTGGTCTCGAACTCCTGAGCTCAGGCAATCCACCTACCTCAGCCTCCCAAAGTGTTGGGATTACAGGCATGAGCCACTGCACCTGGCTGAAGCACACTTTGTAGCGGGATGTCTGACAGGCTCAGAATCTGTGTTCCTATTTTCTCTGTGCTGCCAAGCATGACAGTGTAGGGGAATACATGAACTGAGTCAGCTGGGTCCCACCCTGGCCATATTTCTTCTCCAGGTATCCAGGTAACCCCTTGGCTTTGGAGATGAGTGAGGGGGCCCAGACACCCTTCCTGAAACTCCTGGCTCGTGTGGCTGGAGTGAGTCTCTCTTCTGAACTCGAGGCCTCCTCTGCATGCCCAGTAAGGCTGGCTGCTCTCAGAGCAGATGGAGGCAAGGGGCCCCTTGGATTTGGGGCCGATGACATCATCTGTCCATCAACCCCAAATCCCAAATGTGACGCAACTGTTTTGAAGGAAGAGGCAGGCATTTGGTTGTGGGTTTCTCAGCCCTGGCCCTGGTTGGCTGGGAATGGGTGTAATTTTTCCAGGCATCAGGACACGCCAGGCTTGTCTTGGGGGGTGGAGTGGGGAGAAGGAACCAGAGGAGGAACCTGGCAAAACAGGGATGGGAGCGGGGAGGAAGAGGGCAGGGGCAGAGAATCAGAGAAGATTTTTCAAGAAGGGGCTTGCCAGGGTCTGGGTACTGCCACTCCCTCCCCTCAGCCCCAAACATGCCCTCCATACCAGGACTGTAAGTGGTCAGGGTCTAACCCATCATCAAGAAAGAAAATTAGGCCTGGCATGGTGGCTTATGGCTGAAATCCCTGTGCTCTGGGAAGCCGAGGTGGGAGGATGGCTTGCGGCCAGGAGTTTGAGACCAGGCTAGGCAACATATTAAGACCCTGCCTACAAAAAAAAAGAAAGAAAGGGAAGGGAAGGGAAGCGAAGGGAAGGGAAGGGAGGGGAGGGGAGGGGAGGAGA
>NW_012122931.1:11177639-11180091 GCF_000951035.1 Colobus angolensis palliatus
GAGAGGGAAGGGGAGGGGAGGGGAGTGGAGGGGAGGGAAGAATTACCTGTGTATAGTGGCATGTGCCTGTGGTTCTAGCTACTCGGGAGGCTGAGATGTGAGGATCACTTGAGCTTAGGAATTTGAGGTGGCAGTGGGCTGTGATTTCTCCTCTGCACTCCAGCCTGGGTGACACAGTGAGACCCTGTTTCAAAAAAAAAGAAAGTCGCCTTCCACCATCCAAATGGTATTCTGAGGGACCTGGTTGGGGGTGGTGCTTGCTGTTTTGGGGTGATTCCCCTGAAACAGGATGAGTGGCTAGTGAAGCACACTGGGGAAAAGGCAGTAAATCTGGGGTTCCGGAACCCCCAAAGAAGGAGGCATGTGTGAGCCGCATGGCTCAAAGCTGCAGGCTTCAGGATCTGAGATGAGTTGCTCAGGCAGGCCCCTGGGATAGATGGTCATTTGGCTGTATACATTCTGTCTGCAGGCTGTGGCCAAGTACCACAACCCCTGCTCTGCAGTCAGCCCCCCAGAGCTGGACTGAGGCCAGGGAGTCTTGGCAGAGCCTCAGTCTTGGAGCCAATCAGATCAGGGTTCAAAGCTTGGCTCTGCCACCTTCTAGCACTATGACCTTGAACAAGTCACTTCACTTCTCAGAGCCTTGGTGCCTCATTAGGAAACTGTCTGTGTAACATCTTTCTCACCAGGTTACAGTTCTGTGTGGGAAGACACTGAACCAGCATGTGGCTGAAATAATATCAATACCAATTGTTTATCAAGCTCAGAGCCTAGCACTTCACATTTTCCATATGTCATCTCATTTCATTATCCCAACAAGCCTATGAGGCGAGTGTCAGTGTTATCCTTTATACATACATATATAGCTGGGAATTTGCTTCAGTTTCCCCCACCACACACACAGAAAAGGTTCAGAGAGGTAAAGTGACTCGCCCAAGGTTACACAGTTGGGATGCAGGAAAGCTGCAATTCGTAGCAGACATGCAGATACATTTGGCTGGCACAACTAGTCCCAGAGTCACTTATTTATTTATTTACTGAGATGGAGTCTTGCCCTGTCGTCTAGGCTGGAGAGCAGTGGTGTGATCTCAGCTCACTGCAACCTCTGCCTCAGGGTTCAAGTGATGCTTATGCCTCAGTCTCCTGAGTAGCTGGGATTGGAGGTGTGAGCCACCACGTCCAGCTAATTTTTGTATTTTTAGTAGAGGCGGGGTTTTGCCATGTTGCCCAAGCTGGTCTTGAACTCCTGGCCTAAGTGATCTGTCTGCCTCAGCCCCCCAAAGTACTTAGATTACAGGCAAGTGTGAGCCACCCTGTCCTGCCTCCAACATTAGTGTTAAGATAGAGATCATAAGACTGAAAAGACTCACTAGTAACAACAAAATACCAAATTATAGGCCAGGTGTGGTGGCTCACACCTGTAATCTCAGCACTTTGGGAGGCTGAGGTGGGTGGATCCCTTGAGGTCAGGAGTTTGAGACCAGCCTGACCAACATGGTGAAATCCCGTTTCTACTCAAAATATAAAAATTAGCCGGGTGTGGTAGCACACGCCTGTAGTCCCAGCTACTTGGGAAGTTGAGGCAGGAGAATCGCTTGAATCAGGAGGCAGAGGTCACAGTGAGCCAAGATTGTGCCACTGCACTCCAGCCTGGGCGACAGAGAGAGACCCTATTAAAAAAAAAAAAAAAAATTATGAAGAAGACACAAGGCCACGCCAGGCAAGCACTAAGTCAAACACCCCACAGTTCAGAAACAAACTGTGTTTTAACTGCCACAGGCTCTGCCTTTTTCTCTGACAACTAAACAAACACTGGCCTCCAAATAATATTAATATTAACACAATTACAATTCATCCAACTCAGAAATACTGACTTACTGGTCCGCCAACCATAACTACAACTTTCATTAGACAAGAGACTAACTTCAGTAACTTTCTCCTGATAAAAAGACCACCGACTGGTGGGTTTACGGAGACGGTGCACTTGTGTGCCTTGTGTCCCAAAAAGACCTTTTGATTTACAGGGCCTAATTATAATACATTTAACTGTTAAGTCTCTATCCCAAAATGAAAATGGGTCCTATATTACATACCTGTTTGTTCGATACACATGTGTCATGACCACTGTCATAAATATTCTCTTGTAACCTGTTAAATATATATGTTGCTTAGGCAACCTGTTCAGCATAAAGCTTCTACCCCAACCCCTCCTCCTGCGAAGTAACTGTCTCTGGTCTTATCTAAAGACACATTTCCCTGCTTGTGGGAGGACCCCCTTGCAGGCTGTAACTCTTCATAAGAAACAAAGTCTCCTCTCCTTTTCCAAATTTATACATTGTTTTTTTTTTTTTTTTTTGGTTGACTATCATAATGATCCGCTCAATCACTTCCTACCACTGAAAAATTCCATACTATAGGCCTTTATTTATTTATTTATCTATTTATTTATTTA
>NW_012122931.1:11180596-11190178 GCF_000951035.1 Colobus angolensis palliatus
TATATATAAAGTAGCCATGTGTGGTGGCACATGCCTGTAGTCCCAGCTACTTGGGAGGCCGAGGAAGGAGAATTGTTTGAATCTGGGAGGTGGAGGTCGCAGTAAGCCGAGACTGCACCACTGCACTCCATCCTGGGCAGCAGAGACTCCATCTTAAATAAATAAATAAATAAATAAATGCAAAATAAAAAATAAAATCCTTCATTTGTAGAGTTGGCTGATTTCTTTGGTGTAAAATACTTCTACCATGGCTGATGTAAAGCTCCCCCAAACTCCCAAATATTTAATAAGCAGCTCTTATTTAATAATCAGCTCCTGCCCACAAACACACACCAGTTCTAGCACACCACTGGTCCTATCTATCCCCCTCTCAGGCCCCTATAAAGGGGTGACCCTGGTCTCAGAGCCTTAAGATTCTATTTTCCTTTGCTGGGGAGAAGGCAGGCTGCCTGCACTGAGGACCCACTGTGTGCCAGGAATGAGGCTACTGCATCCCAACCTGGGACCTCTTCGAATCTTTACAACAACCCGTCAGTGAAGGTATTATGATCTCCACTTAATAGATGAGGAAACTGAGGCTCAAAAAAGTAGCATAGGCCAGGCGCAGTGGCTCACGCCTGTAATCCCAACACTTTGGGAGGCCGAGGCAGGCAGATCACCTGAGGAGTTTGAGACCACCGTGGCCAACATGGCGAAACCCCGTCTCTGTTTAAAAATACAACAATTAGCTGGACATGGTGGCAGGTGCCTGTAATCCCAGCTACTTGGGAGACTGAGGCAGGAGAACCACTTGAACCTGGGAGGCGGAGGTTGTCGTGAGCTGAGGTTTTGCCACTGCCCTCCAGTCTGGGCAACAGAGTGAGACTCCATCAAAAACAAATAAATAAATAAATAATAAAATTTAAAAAGTGACTTTGGGCGTGGTGGCTCACACCTGTAATCCCAGCACTTTGGGAGGAGGCTGAGGTGGGAGAATCGCTTGAACCCAGGGGTTCGAGACCATCCTGGGCAACATAATGAGGCCCCATCTCTACCAAGAACTTAAAAATCAGCCAGGCGTGGGGGTGCACACCTGTAGTTCCTGCTACTCGGGAGGCTGAGGTGGAAGGATTGCTTGAGCCCAGGAGGTAGAGGCTGCAGTGAGCTGTGATCGTGCCACTGCACTCCAGCTTGGGTAACAGAACAAGACCTTGTCTCAAAAAACCCCAAAGAACAACAGCAAAGTAACGTCTGCTAGCCAAGGTGGCCCAGAAAGTAAATGTCAAAGTTAGGACTCAAGGCTGGTTCTGTCTGATAAAACCCTTTGCACTGAAGCGTTCTGCCTCAGGAGAGCTAGGGCTGATACGAGCAAGTCCTGTCTTATTTCTGAACCTCAGTTTCCCCATCCATAGGGAAAAGAATTGGACAAGTTAATTTCTAAAGATCCTTCTGGGCCTAGTGAGCCATAATTTTAAGATTGCAAGAGTGTAGTGAGGTGGGGACAGGCTTACGTCAATGAAATGAATTAAATCTCCAAGGGAAGAGTTTCACTAGTTAACCAGGGAGAGGTGTGCAGGCAGGGAGATGCTTCCAATTGTACCTGGCCATACATACTTGGAGGCTATATGATGCTGTGAAACCAACCTGGGTTTGGACCTCAGTCCCTCTACTTCCTGGCTGTGTGGCCAGGATTCTTTTTTTTTTTGAGACAGAGTCTTGCTCTGTCCCCCAGGCTGGAATGCAGTGGCGCAATCTTGACTCATTGCAACCTCCACCTCCTGGGTTCAAGTGACTCTCCTGCCTCAGCCTCCTGAGTAGCTGGGATTACAGACACCCGCCACCACACCCAGCTAATTTTGTATTTTTAGTAGATACAGGGTTTCACCATGTTGGCCAGGCTGGTCTCGAACTCCTGACCTCAGGTGATCTTGAACTCATGACCTCTCAGGCCTGAGAGGGGGATAGATAGGACCAGTGGTATGCTAGAGCTGGTGTACATTGGCTGGCAGGAGCTGATTATTAAATAAGAGCTGCTTATTAAATATTAGGGAGTTGCAAGGCAGTTGTTGGGAGCCATTACTTAATCCTAGTTCACCTCTCTGTTTTTGGTCCTGCTAGTAGTCTGCCCTATTGTTCTAGAAGCCAAAAGGGACAGTAAAGGGTTCCCAATATGAAAACCTTTGTACCTGGTATATGTGACAAAAGTTCTTCCACCTTTACAAACTATCGTGCCATCTTTCCTTTTCCATCTCCCTAAGTGGGTTTGGAAAGAGCCAGTGCTTTTTGCTCCCTAGTCTAGAAGTCCCAGAAGCTGAAAGGGGAGGGGGAGGCCTGCGGTTTCTGTTTTCAGCAAAGGCAGAAGCCAAGCCCCTCACTCTCCCTCTCACCGTCTGGGCCCTTCTCCCTCTGGCCTGCACCGGCTGGTTGGTCATCTCAGGTTTCTGGAGGCCCGTGTTCCCAGAGGAGGCATTAAGGATGGAGGAATGCAGGCCCTGTGAGTGACGCGTTAAGGGGGCTGTGCAGAGAAGCAGTCTGGGGGAGATCCCCCCCAACGCCGCCAGCTGCGTCCCAGCCCCCACCGGAGAGGAAGAGAAAGGAAGCGGAAAGGAAACCGATCCAGCAGGCTCTCAGAGGACTTCCTGCACTCCTAGGTTCAGCATTTGTGTGTGGGAGGGGTGGGAGGCAGGATGGCTTAGGCCATCGGGGGGAGTATGAAGGCAGCGGTTCCTCTGGGGGCTTGAAGCAACCGTGGACCAAGGTCCCAGAGCAGGGCCGCTTGCTGGTGAAGATGGCAGGGGATGAACATTTACTGAGCAACTACTGCCTTCTAGGCATCGTAAAAGCCTCTTTACTTTCCTAACCCAACTCTAAGGGGGCCTTCCTGCTCCCAGTCGAAGACCAGTCTCGGCAGGAAGTTACAACCAAGAAAAAAGTGAAGCAGTCAACCAGTGTGCAGAGGCATAAGGTTACAAAACGTCTCCAGCCCCAATCCAGCTCCCAAACTGCTGCAAAGCAAAGCCGCTCTTTCCTGAAGTTCACCTGGGACCCAGGAGAGGGGAGCAAATTGGTACCTCCCGCAGAAAAGCCTCCCAAAGCCTGCTTGGGCACCACACCCTCTCTCCAAAGGCTGTGCCTCCTGGCACCTGCTCACATCCCTCCTCAACTGTGTCCCCGCTTCCGCCTCTCCATTTCAATTTCTGAATCCCCACTCATCACCAGGGGCGTCATAAACTCTGGTTTCCTTGGGACAACCCAGGTTTATGGCTGTTTATTACTAACGGTGCCCCCTTTCATGCTCAAAGTGTCCTGGGAGAACAATCAATGATACAGCCTCCTTCCTCACTCACCACTGACCTGCAGCTTCTGCAAAAGCCCCGCTGCTGAGAGATTCTGCAAACAGAGGACACTTCATAGGAGGTGAGGGAGGAAGCAAGGCTCTCTACCACCGCCTTTTACTGTTTTGTCTCCAGTGCCCAGAGTTTTTTCTTTTTATTTCCTTCCTTCCTTCCTTCCATCCTTTCTTTTTTTTTTTTAGAGGACTTTCATTCTTGTCACCCAGGTTGGAGTGCAATGGCACGATCTCGGCTCACTGCAACCTCCGCCTCCTGGGTTCAAGTGATTTTCCTGGTTCAGCCTCCTGAGTAGCTGGGATTACAGACCTGCACCACCACGCCCAGCTCATTTTTGTATTTTTAGTAGAGACAGGGTTTCGCCGTGTTGCCCACACTGGTCATGAACTCCTGACCTCAGGTGATCCGCCCACCTCAGCCTCCCAAAATGCTGGGATTACAGGTGCAAGCCACAGTGCCTAGCCGCCCCCCACCCCCTGCACCCACCAGAGTTTTTCATTTATTCCATTGAACACTAACCTCACCAATCAATTCCTTGTTTTGTAGATGAGGAAATGAAGGCCCAGAGCTTAGCACTTGGTCCGAGTCAAACATCCTGTCCATTTCCAAAGTGGAGGTTCAGACTCAGCTCCGCCTGAATCTGAAGCCCTCACATTCTCCATGATGCCAGGTCAGGGAGGCTGGCAGAAGAGGATCAACCTGGGACACCTTCCATTTTCAAGGAAGCAATCAACAGGGTCCCTCAGGCCCAGAGGGTTCTGTGCCTTACTCAAGGTCACAGCGCATCAGTAACAGAGCTGGTGCTAGAACCTGACCTTCAAAACATCCCTGAGTTTTTCCTGAGCTAACAGGAGGCCTCAGTGCCACTCTAAGGGGAGGACTCAAAGCCAGGGAAGCTCAGGTCACCAGTGTCTCCACCTCCCACTGTTTCGATCCCACTCATTGGCTGAGCATTGGCCTCAGTTTCCCCACTCAACAGGCTCTCTAGAGCCCCTTGACTGAGCCTCTCTTCCTGACCCACCTTGCCAGCCCCTCTCCCAAGAGAATGGAGCCTGAGCCTGTACCCCTAGTAAGACGTCTGCCCCATGTAGATGTCGTGGGCCTGGGAAAGGAGGCATATCCAGACCCTGAAAACTCCCACTGCAGTGCCTGTTCAACTGAGTTACCAGTGTGGAGTGCCACAACAGAGAAGTCCTAACCATGTCTCCCAAACTTAGTGGCATTTGAGACCCTCTGTGCTCTCATGCTCCACCTTCCCCTCACATATCTTATGCTCCAGCCATAGTTTTTCCTGTCACCAGGATTGAGCACGCAGTGTTCCCTTTGCCTGGGGGCCCTTTCTTCCCCCTTGTTGAAAGAACTCTTATTCATCCGTCAGCATCCCAATCAATGCCCCTTCCCAGGGCATCAGTCATCAGCTGGTAGACACTAGTGGGTCCTGTGGATTGCTTACAGCCAGTGTCCTTTCTGATTGGTCAGTGACTGTGACAAACAGGTTATTAAAGATTTAGACTCTTGCCCCCATTCTCTGTCCCTGTAGAGTCTTCCCTGACCCCAGGCAGGATCTTCCTTCCCGTTTGGGGCCCCTGTGTGTCCCTCTCTGCAGCCCTATCCCACGTGTGGCTCTGCCTGCTTAGGCTCTGTCCCCTTCTCTAGAATTCCAGCTCCTGAAGAGCAGGAACCATAACTGGTCCATCATGGTAACTCCCCAGGGCCAAGTCAGTGCCCAGGCCAGAGCGCTAGCACTTTAGCCACAAGTTTTACTCCTTGGAAAGGGGCTTCTAGAAGCTGGAGGAATGCTGGGAAGCCTCCTAACGGCTCCCATTTCTTGATGAGAGGTGCTTCCTGTGGACTGGCCCCTTCCATAGGATGATGGTTGGTCCTGCTTTACAGATGGAGAAACCAAGGTGCAGAGAGGTGAGGGACATTGGCCAAGGTCACACAGCAAGTAAGAGATGGAACCGGAATTTGAACCTAGGTCTGAATCTGAAGTTCCTCCTCTTCCCATGTGGTCTCTTTGAATCCCAGGCAGCTATTTTTGGACAAGGAAGATCAATCTTAGCTCAGGGGGGCTTTCCCAGGGCTTCCAGTACTCCTGCCTGTCAGGATAGGGATAGATTAATGATGAACACTGATTTCCTCCATCAACTCACAGGGGCCCAGGCCAGGAGGGCTGCACAGGATGGACTGGCCCTTTTCTCTGATCCCCACTCCTCAGGCCTTGGAGCCAATCTTGGCCTTTGGCTGTCCTTGGTGTAAATTCCAGATAGGGATACTAGGAAGCAGTTCTGCAAAAGATGTGGGACTTCCCAAGATAAACCAAAAAGAGAAGATAGGAATGTCCCTCCCACAGGGTCACATTAGCACTGCCCACTGAGAACATCCTCTCTGGCCCTGTTACCACCCACATATCTGGCTCTTGTTTGCTCTCAGGGGGACTTCACAGTGGCTTGGTGGAGCCAGCCTCAAGACTTGAGCCATGAGATCTGGGTTTCAATCCTAGCCGCAGGGCTGGACATGCTGGTGGCCTTGGTCAGCCACTTTACCTTGTTGATCCTTTGCAGGCTTCATCTGTAAGTGAAGAGTTTGCTGGGGAAATTAAATGGAATAATAAGTACCAAGTGCCAAGTGCGTGACACAGGGTTAATGTTCCCTCCATACATGGGGATTGAATGACACTCTAGAACATCTCTGATCCTCCTCCCCTTCCCTGCCAATCTTGGTAACCTACAAATTCCCCAGGGAAGAGTACCACGTCTTCTTGCTTTAACGTGATCTAGTCTGACCTTCAGTCTCTGTGGGTGGGGAAAACACAGTTTCCCCCTTTCTCTATACTCTGGAGCCTTCTCTCTACAAGCCCATGTGGGAGGCCGTGGGTTTCTCTTAGATGAGATTATTGCCCAGGAGAAAGTCCCTGTACCCTTAAAACCATAGAAACTTGAGTCCTGCCACCTTCACCTCCATGTGGTTTGGACTCACACTTTTCAGAACTTGGTGGAGCTGCAAACCCAGTCTATGAAAATTCCAATTTATTCAACACAAAAGGCATGCCTAAGGATTCACTACTGGCTTCTTTTCAATAGTCAGCTCCCTTTTGTTTATTGTAAATGGGTCTCCTTTTATACAACTTCAAATTCTGGACAACTTCTTAGATGCCTGTCTAGAGCCAACTAAGGTATAGTCTACCTGAAGTCTCACCACATTCCAGAAGCCACCTGAGCAGACGTTTCAAATGGAAGCTTCTACCCTCAGCTCTACACATCACAAAGCCAGCTGACACCCGGAACCATACCTCTGACTAAAGGGTTTTCTTTTAGGGTAATGCAAATGTCTTGGGGCTGGGTGCAGTGGCTCATGCCTGTAATCCCAGCACTTTAGGAGGACAAGGCAGACACAACACTCGAGCCCAGGGGTTTGAGAGCAGCCTGGGCGACATAGTGAGGCTCCATCTCTACAGATAATTTAAACATTAGCAGGGTGTGGTGCGCACACCTGTGGTTTCAGCTATTCAGGAAGCTGAGGTGGGAGGATTGCCTGTACCTGGGAGGTTGAGGCTGCAGTGAGCCGCGATTGCACCACTGTACTCCAGCCTGAGTGACAGAGTGAGAACCTGTCTCAAAACAAAACAAAAACCAAGAAGAAAAGAAAAGAAAAAAAGAAAATGTCTTGGAATTAGACAATGTTGTGCTGGTTCCACACACTGTGAATGTACTGAAAATCACTGATTGTACACTTTAAAATGATTGAACTGGCCTGGTGTAGTGGCTCACGTCTATAATCCCAGCACTTTGGGAGGCCAACGTGGGAGGATCACGAGGTCAAGAGATTGAGACCATCCTGGTCAACACGGTGAAACCCCGTCTCTACTAAAAATACAAAAAATTAGTTGGGTGTGGTGGCACACGCCTGAGTCCCAGGTATTTGGGAGGCTGAGGCAGGAGGATTGCTTGAACCCAGGAGGCGGAGGTTGCAGTGAGCCGAGATCACGCCACTGCACCCTAGCCTGGTGACTTGGCAAGACTCCGTCTCTAACAAGAACAACAACAACAACAACAACACCCAAAACAACAACAAAACAAAACAAAAAAAAATGATTGAACCTGTAAATTTTTGTTATGTGTGTTTTACTACAACAAAATAAAAAATAAAAAGTAAATTAAAAAAAGATGTAAGGACGCATCCATTCTCAGGAGTTGAGCTTCACTTACATGCCCTGGGTGAGCACCTCTTTTTATCTTGTGTCCTGGATACCTCACTTGCCTTACCTAATCCCGGTCCTGGGCCCCAAGGCCTGCCCCATGGAGAGAGAGAATTCTGTGTTTGCCTTGTAGCTTCTCTTGCACCCACCACTCCCCAGGAGAATCCTTTCTTTGGCCATTCAGGTTATGGGCCGATGCAGGAACATTTGAGGGGGGAGAAGGAAGAGAGAGAACTGGAAACAAGAATTGCTTGGGAGCAGTCAGGAAATACTTGTTGGAAAAAAGAAAAACTATGGAGTTAGGAAATGGAGAGTGGGAGAAATGTGAGGAATTACCTGGCTCAATCTTTTCATTAAAAAAAAAAAAAACCTTATTGAGATATAATTAGCACACAATCCACTTCATCCATTTAAAGAATACAATTCAGTGTTTGTTGGTTGTATAGTCACATAGTCACAGATATTTGCAATCATTGCCACAGTCAATTTTAGGATGTTTTCATCACCAAAACAGAAATCATCCCTTCCCCACAAAGTGCCAAGCAACCACTGATCAACTGTCTATCTCTCCGGATTTACCAATTCTGGAAATTTCAGAAAATTGAATCAGATAATATAACTTTTGTGACTGGCTTTTTCCACTTAGCATAATGTTTTCAAGGTTCATCTATTAACTAAATAAAAAACCTGTCAAAGTATTTCCCAGTATGGTTGTACAATTTTGCATCCCTGACAGCAATATATATTCTAGCTACTCTACATCCTCACCAGCACTTCGTATTGTTAGTATTAAAAATGTTAGCCATTCTATAAGTATGTAGTACTTGGTCATTGTGGCTTTATTTTGCATTTACCTAATGAATAATGATGTTGAATTTTATGCACTTATTTGCCGTCCATATGTCTTTGAGGAAGTGCCTCTTCAAAGGTTTTGACTATTTTATTGTTGATTAGTTTGTCTTCTAATTATTGAGTTATGAGTTACTTTAAAATTTTGGATACCAGTTACTTATCAGACGTTTTCTCCCAGTCTTTGGCTTGTCTTTTATTTTCTTAACAGTGACTTTCATGAAGGAAAAGTTTTTAATTTTCAAGGCTAATTTTTCAATTTTTGACTTTTGTGGTTTATGTTATTTGCATCCTGTTTAAATAATCTTTATCTACCAAGGTCACAAAGATATTTTCCTTTGCTATCTCTTTGAAGATTTATATTCTATATTTAAGTCTATGATCCATTTGAAGTTTTATATGGTGTGAGAGGTAAGGGTTGAGGCTCTTTTTTTTGGATATGGATGTCTAATTGTTTCTTCACCATTTGTTGAGAAGACTGTTCTTTCTCCATTGAAATTACCTTGGTTCCATTGTCGAAAATCAACTGACCAAATGTATATTTGGACTATTTCTGGACTCATTTCTGTTCCACTGATCTATAGGTCTAATCTTATGCTATGACCATGCTGTCTTCCGTATGGTAGCTTTATAGTAAGTCTTCAAATAAGGTAATGTGAGTTCTCCAACTTCTTCCTTCTTTTTCAGAATTGTTTTGGCTATTCTAGGTCCTTTGCATTTCCATATATAATTTAAAATCAACTTGTCAATATCTACCAAGAAAAAAAAGCCTGCTGGGATTTTGACTGAAACTGCAATACCAATTAGGAAGGTACTAACATAATTCTTCAGAATTGTTAATATTTTGTTAAAGTAGTTAGTCTTCTCATCCATGAACATGGTATATCTCTCCTTTTATTTAGATCTTTTTTTATTTCTCTTGGTAATGATTTTCTGTTTTCAGTGCACAAATCCTATTTCATGATATTTGTCCCTTAACTTTTCATGTTTTTAATGCTATTGTAAGTGGTATTGGTTTTTAATTTCTTCTTTTTTTTTCTTTTCTTTTCTTTTTTTTTTTTTGGAGATGGGGTGTTGCTCTGTTGCCCCAGCTGGAGTGCAGTGGCACAATCTTGGCTCACTGCAAGCTCCACCTCCTGGGTTCATGCCATTCTCCTGCCTCAGCCTCCCAAGATGAAATGTTCTACTTAATCGGCCTATGAACTC
>NW_012122931.1:11190228-11192169 GCF_000951035.1 Colobus angolensis palliatus
GTTCATGCCATTCTCCTGCCTCAGCCTCCCAAGTAGCTGGGACTACAGGCACCTACCTCCATGCCTGGCTAATTTTTAAAATATTTTTAGTAGAGACAGGGTTTCACCATGTTAGCCCAGATGGTCTTGATCTCCTGACCTTGTAATCCACCTGCCTTGGCCTCCCAAAGTGCCGGGATTACAGGCATAAGCCACTGCACCCAGTCGGTTTTTAATTTCAATGTTAAATTTTAAAATTACTGTTATGTAGAAAGACAATAGACTTTTGTATATTGGCCCTGTGTCTTACAACCTTGCTAAATTCACATATTATTTCTATTAGCTTTGTATTATATTTTTCTATGTAGACACCATGTTCTCTACAAACACAGTTCCACTTAATCCTTTCCAATCTGTTTGCCATTTATTTCTGTGTTTATTTATTTGCTTGTTTGTTGTATTGTACTATCTAGGACATCTAGTACAATGCTGAATAAAAGTGGCAACAGTAGAGATCCTTGCATTATTCCCAGTCTTAGTGGGAAAGCAATCCTTCATTATTAAGTATGGTGTTAGCTGTAGGTCTTTTTGTAGATGTTATTTATCAGATTGTGAAAATTCCCTGCTATTTCTAGTTTACTGACAATTTCTTTTGTAAAAATCATGTGTAAATTTTTATCAAATACTTTTTCTGCCTCTAATAAGATGATCATATAGTTTTTCTCACACCAGTGCACTCCAGCCTGGGTGACAGAGTGAGACACTGTCTAAAAAAAAAAAAAAAAAAAAAAAAAAAAGATGATCATATATCTATTGATATGTTGAGTTACATTGATTATTTTTTAATGTTGGACCAACCTTGCATTCCTGAGATAAACTCTACTTGGTCTTGATATATTATCCTTTTTGTATGTTATTAGATTCGATTTGCTAATGTTTTGTTAAAGATTTTTCTATTTGTATTCATTAGGGATATAGGCCTATAGCTTTCTTTTCTTGTATCTTTGTCATGCTTTAGTATCAGGGTAATTCTGAGTTCATAGAATTAGTTAGGAGTTTTGCTCTCCCCTTCTACATTCTGGAAGAGTTTCTGTAGAATTAATATTTCTTTTAAAATAAATTTAACTGATAAAATTCACCAGTGAAGCCATCTGGGCTGGGAAATTTTTTCATGAGAAAGTTTTTACTATGAATTTCTATTCCCTAATTGATGTATAGGACTATTTGGGTTTTCTGTTTCTTCTTTTTTTTATATATCAAAAATAGACTTTATTTGGCAATGGCATATTTCAAGCATGAACACCATATTTTGGAAAACAATAGATTTGAAGCATATTTGTTATCTAATTTTTTCACAGCAGAAGGCTAGAATAAAATTCGACTTGCTTTCCACAGCTTTTAGAAATTAACTGAGAATATCACTAAACAGCATGAAAGACATTTTCTTGGTAAGGCACTACATTGCCAATCTTTTTTCACTCCTTTTTTTTCCTTTCCATGTTTCTTTCTCAGCTTTTCTTACTATTTTTGCTTGGTTTTTAGTACTTCAGCCTATTTCACAGACTTCCCAGTGACACCCTTAGGTGTTGCTTTATTTAAACTGTGAACTCAAAGCCAAACACATTATGGCTGGGCACAGTGGCTCATGCCTGTCATCCCAGCACTTTGGGAGGCCGAGGAGGAGAGATCACTTGAGGTCAGGAGTTTAAGAACAGCCTGACCAACATGGTAAAACCCCATCTCTACTAAAAATACAAAAATTAGCCAGGTGTGGTGTCACATGCCTGTAATCCCAGTTACTCGGGATGCTGAGCCAGGAGAATCACTTGAATCCAGGAAGTGGAGGTTGCAGTGAGCCAAGATTGCTTCACTGCACTCCAGCCTAGGCCACAGAGTGAAACCCCGTCTAAAAAAAAAAAAAAAAGGTCGGGTGCGGTGGCTCATGCCTGTAATCCCAGCACT
>NW_012122931.1:11192219-11193157 GCF_000951035.1 Colobus angolensis palliatus
AAAAAAAAGGTCGGGTGCGGTGGCTCATGCCTGTAATCCCAGCACTTTGGGAGGCTGAGGTGGGTGGATCATTTGAGGTCAGGAGCTGGAGACCAGGCTGCCCAATATGGCAAAACTCTGTCTCTACTGAAAATACAAAAATTAGCTGGGCGTAGGGGCACACGCCTGTAATCCCAGGTACTCAAGAGGCTGAGGCACGAGAATGGCTTGAACTGGGAAGGTAAAGGTTGCAGTGAGCTGAGATCGCACCACTGCATTCCAGCCTGGGCGACAGAACTAGACTCTGTCTCAAAATAAAAAAGAAAGAAAAAGCCAGCACATCTTATTTTTTAAAAAATTTCAATGCTGATGACAGTTTTATTGGTTTTGATACATATATGCTAACATGAAATAGCTAACGTATGTATTCACATAATAACATTTTAACTGCTGCTTTCTCAGACTGAAAGAGAGAAAAAGTAATGTTCTCCCTCTTTTTTTAAACTTGTATTTTAGGTTTGGGATACATGTGAAAATTTGTTACATAGGTAAACATGTGTCACATAGGTAAACATGTTTGTTGTACAGGTTATTTCATTATCCAGATATTAAGCCCAGCACCCAGCAGTTATGTTTTCCACTTCTCTCTGTTCCTTCTTGAGAACTTTGCTAGTTTGTGTCTTTCAAGGAATGTGTCCACTTCATCTAAGTTGTCAAATGTATGGTCATAAGGTTGGGCACAATACTTCCTTATTATCTTTTTAATGTTCATAGGGTGTGTAGGGATGCCCTTTCTTTTTCTTTTTTTTGAGGCTGAGTTTCACTTTTGTTGCCCAGGCTGGAGTGCAATGGCACGATCTCGGCTGGCTCACCGCAACCTCCGCCTCCCAGGTTCAAGCAATTCTCCTGCCTCAGCCTCCCTAGTAGCTGGGATTACAGGCATGTGCCACCAGGCCCAG
>NW_012122931.1:11193800-11194558 GCF_000951035.1 Colobus angolensis palliatus
CTCTGTCACCTTGGGTGGAGTGCAGCGGTGTGATCTCAGGCCACTGCAAACTACACTTCCCAGGTTCAAGCTATTCTCCTGCCTCAGCCTCCCAAGTAGCTGGGACTTCAGGCACCTGCCACCACATCTGGCTTACTTTTTGTATTTTTGGTAGAGATGGGGTCACTATGTTAGCCAGGATGGTCTCAATCTCCTCACCTCATGATCCTCCCACCTTGGCCTCCCAAAGTGCTGGGATTGCAGGTATAAGCCACTGCACCTGGCCCATGTCTTTCTGTTTTCTACTGATTGAAGATGAGGTTTATCAATGTTGTTGATGTTTTCAAAGAGCCAGCTTGTGGTTTCATTTATTTTCTGTCTTGTTTTTCTGTTTTCTAGTCATTGATTTCTACTCTTATCTTATTATTTCTTTCTTTTTACCTGCTTTGGGTTTAATTTGCTCTTTTTTGTCCAGTTCCTTAAGGTGGAAGCTTAGCAAATGTATTTATTTTGGGACTTTCTTCCTTTCAAATAAAGCCATTTAATGTTGTAACGTTCCCTTTATTGTACTGCTTTAGCTGTATCACATAGGCTTTGATATGTTACATTTTCATTGTTATTCAGCTCAAAATATTTTATAGTTTTCTTTATGATTTCTTTCTATATATATGTATTTTTTTTTTTTTTTTGAGACTGAGTCTTGCTCTGTCAATCAGGCTGGAATGCAATGGCGTGATCTCGGCTCACTGCAACCTCCGCCTCCTGGGTTCAAGCAATTC
>NW_012122931.1:11195563-11199508 GCF_000951035.1 Colobus angolensis palliatus
GCTGGGATTACAGGCACATGCCACCATGCCTGGCTAATTTTCATCTTTTTAGTAGAGATGGGGTTTCACCATGTTGGTCAGGCTGGTCTCGAACTCCTGACCTTGTGATTTGCCCGCCTCAGCCTCCCAAAGTGCTGGGATTACAGGCATGAGCCATTGCACCTGACCAGTTTTTCTTTTTTCACAAGCCTAAAGTTTCATTTTTTAACATGGGTAGCAGGAACATGAGTATTTGTCATATAATTTTCTATACCTCCCATATGTTTTAAGTAACTTTTTAAAAATTTTATTTTTATATTTTTTGAAGACAAAATCTCTCTGTCACTCAGGCTGGAGTGCCATGGCCTGATCTCCACTCACTGCAACCTCCGCCTCCCAGGATCTAGCAATTCTTGTGCCTTAGCCTCCCAAGTAGCTGGGATTACAGGTGCACACCACTATGCTTGGGCTAATTTTTGTAGTTTTAGTAAAAATGGGGTTTTGCCATGTTGGCCAGGCTGGTCTCAAACTCTTGGCCTTAAGTGATCCTCCCACCTCGGCCTCCCAAAGTGCTGGGATTACACACGTGAGCCACTGTACCTGGTCTGCTTGAAGTAACTTTTAAAGGAAAAACAACATCAGAGCGGAGGGAGTAGAAGAGGAGAAGGAGGAGGAGGCACCTGGGGTGATGGGTCCTTTTTTCTATTCCCCAAGTCATTTCTCCATCTATCCTCTGGGTTTGGAAAGTGAGTGCGGAAAGGTTTGACTGTTTCTCCAGCCAGATAATCATCTATGAGCAGTAGCCCCTCACTCTCACTCTGCTTGTCACCATCTGGTACATTACATATTTAGTGTATGGTTATTGTCTCTCTCTCCTTGAGAACAGGAACTTTATTTTATAACCCCGATGCCTAGAACAATGCCTGGCACACAGAAGTCACTCAATATCTGCTGTTTTGTTTTGTTTTCGTTTTGTTTTGAGATGGAGTCTCGCTCTGTCTAGGCTGGAGTGCAATGGCCCAATCTAGGCTCACTGCAATCTCCGCCTCCCAAGTTCAAGCAATTCTCTGCTTCAGTCTTCTGAGTAGCTGGGATGATGGGTGCCTGCCACCATGCATGGCTAATTTTTGTATTTTTAGTAGAGATGGGGTTTCACCATCTTGGCCAGGCTGGTCTTCAATGCCTGACATTGTGATCTACCCACCTCAACCTCCCAAAGTGCTGGGATTACAGGCATGAGCCACCACGCCCAGCCAATACCTGCTTGTTAAATGAACATGTGCAAAAGATTGTCTACCTCACCCATGTCTGCCTAGGGAGGACAATGACCACATTCTGTCCCTGTTCCACTTTCCTTCTCACTTGCCTTTCCCCCACGGTGAACACCCAGTGGAAGTGATGAAAGTGTAAGCAGCTCTTTACTCAAAGGTCCAGATATTTGGCTGGGCACGGTGGCCCATGCCTGTAAGCCCAGCACTTTGGGAGGCCGAGGTGGGCAGATCATCTGAGGTCAGGAGTTTGAGACCAGCCTGGCCAACATGGTGAAACCTCGTCTCTACTAAAAATACAAAAATTAGCTAGGCGTGGTGGTGGGCTCCTGTAATCCCAGCTACTTGGAAGGCTGAGGCAGGAGAATCACTTGAACTCTGTCGGGGGCAGAGGTTGCAGTGAGCCAAGATCATGCCATTGCACTCCAGCCTCGGCGACAGAGCAAGATATCATCTACAAAAAAGAAAAAGTCCAGATATTTGTTCCAACACCATGTTTCTGTGTTTTGTGTTTGCATATGCATGTGTGAGTGTGTCTCTCTGCCTGTCTGTCTGAGGCTGGGATGAGGGGACTGGAGGCTGTGCCCCTCATGCAGCCATTTCCTTCTACTCTATTCCCTTGCCCAGGTGGGAGTCTCATTAAGTACACCCCGAGAAGCATGGACAGACCCCAACTCCCCATTGGGGCCACCCTACAGCCTCAGGGAGGGGTCTGGAACTCGGCTTTCTCCAGGAGATGTGGGGAACACTTTCCCAGGGTCCTTCAGTGGCCTCTCATCCACTTCTTGGCTGCAGAAATTCCCTGGCCACCTGGGCATGGAGACTCTCTGGCTCCACCAGCCCACGCAGAAGCCTGAACTCATGTAATTAGACATAATGACACATGGCAGGAGCTTCCAGTATCTCACACTCTAATGACACACCCACCTCCCAACCCACTTCAGGGGCCAGCAGAGCTCCTAATTAAGTCTGGCACCAGCAGATGGGAGATTCAAGGGTTGAGGGAACAAGGAGAGAATCCTGGCCTTGGAGTTTGTCAACCTGTGCACTAAGTCCAGTTTGATTGCTTTTGACTATGAGGCATTGGGCAAGTCAATTCACTTCTTCGAGCCTCCATTTTCTCATCTGTAAAATGGGGTTATGTATTTACACCACAAAGGGCTGTTGTGAGGAGTGTGAGTCCCCTCCTGCAGGGAGGCTGCCAGTGGGATTGGGGTGAGTCTGGGGGAGACTGGCCTGCCATACCCAAGGCTAGGGACTGTGTCCTGGTGTGGGACCTCCTTCAGGTGTAGGGGAAGCTGCCACACCTTCAAAGGCCGATTGGACAAAAGGCAGTTCTCCGAAAGCTCATTGAAGGACCACTGCCTCACATTACTGAATTACTGGTTTTTCAAAAACCTGTTTAAGAAATACTCTTTTTGGCCTGCGTAGTGGCTCACGCCTGTAATTCCAGCACTTTGAGAGGCCGAGGCAAGCGGATAACCTGAGGTCAGGAGTTTGAGATCAGCTTGGCCAACATGGTGAACAAAACACTGTCTCTATGGGCGTGGTGGCACACACCTCTAATCCCAGCTCCTCAGGAGGCTGAGGCAGGAGAATCACTTGAACCCAGGAGACAGAAGTTGCAGTGAGCCGAGACTGCGCCATTGCATTCCAGCCTGGGTAACAGGAGTGAAACTCCGTCTCAAAAAAAAAAAAAAAAAAAAGAAGAAATTTATTTTTTAAATTATGTTTAATGTATATTCTTCCAGTGGATATATTCCATTTCTAGCAGCATTTTAAGGACTATTTAATTTGTCCAAAGTCAAGACCCATAACACATTTGCTCTTCTAGTGCATTTCTCCTCCTCCTCCTCCTTCTTCTCCTTTTCCTCCTTCTCCTTCTCCTTCTTCTTTAGATGGAGTCTCGCTCTGTCACCAGACTGGAGTGCAGTGGCACAATCTCGGCTCACTGCAACCTCCGCCTCCTGGGTTCAAGTGATCCTCCTGCCTCAGCCTCCTGAGTAGCTGGAACTACAAGTATGCACCACCATGTCCAGCTAATTTTTGCGTTTTTAGTAGAGACAGGGTTTCACCACGTTAGCCAGGATGGTCTCGATCTCTTGACCTCAGCCTCCCAAAGTGCTGGGATTATAGGCATGAGCCACTGTGCCCAGTCTATTCTTCCTAAATAATATCCTATGAATATGTTTTTCACGGTATCACATGGGAACTTTAGCTTTTAGACTGATTGTTTTATAAAACCTCTGAAAAAAAGTAATTTTCTGTCTTAGAACTTTAGCATCTGAAGGATCCTTTGAAGATTTTGTTAAATGGTCAACTCAACCAATTATCTAAATTTACTGCTTATCTCAAAATATATTTATTTCTCTTTTTTTTTTTTTTTGAGACGGAGTCTTGTTCTGCCACCCACGCTGGCGTGCAGTGGCATGATCTCGGCTCATTGCAACCTCTGCCTCCTGGGCTCCAGTGATTCTCCTGACTCAGCCTCCCTAGTAGCTGGGACTACAGGAGTGTGCCCCATGCCTGGCTAATTCTTGTATTTTTAGTAGATACAGGGTTTCACCATGTTGGCCAGGTTGGTCTCGAACTCCTGACTGCAAGTGATCCACCCACCTTGGTCCCCCAAAGTGCTGGGATTGCAGGCATGAGCCACCGCGCCTGGCCTACAACATGTATGCCTTTTAATTATATATAT
>NW_012122931.1:11200198-11201642 GCF_000951035.1 Colobus angolensis palliatus
GCCAGGATGGTCTTGATCTCCTGACCTCGTGATCCGCCCGTCTCGGCCTCCCAAAGTGCTGGGATTACAGGCTTGAGCCACCGTGCCCGGCCTTAATTATATTTTTATATTTTGATTTCACTTTCGAAAAATTTTACATGCATTTTGTTCTGCAAGACTTAACAATGAAAAACAGCCATCTCCTGTCTAATCCATCTCTGCTCCCAATTCCCAGCCATCAGAGGTAACTGCTTTTTAACAAGAAACAAGTTTCTTTTTTTATTTGCCTTTATGCTTCCACTGTAATCACATGTCTATACTGTTATTTCTTGATTTTCAATTTTACTTACAGTCTACTCTCTTCTTACTTTGGAAGATTAGAATTTGCTTCCCATATCGCCCTGCCCCTACTTCCCCTGGTACTATCTTCCTTATATGATCATCTCATAAGTTTTGGTTAAATAAATATTTGGGGTTTATTTTGTGGCCATGTGAACAGTGTTGATAGCTCAGCCATGCAGAGTACTGTGATTGCATTATTGCATTTATTCTTTTGTACAGCTTTCTGTTTTTCCTAGAATTGTTCATTTTCTGTCTATTTATTTATTTAGAGATAGGCTCAAGCTATATTGCCCAGGCTGAACTGGAACTCCCGGGCTTCAGTGCTAAGCTAATATCCTATTCTTCACTCTATTTGCATCCCTAGTTTTAACCTGGGTCCATCAATGTTTCTTATCTGAGATAATAATTATGATCATACTTGCTAAAGGTGGTTTTCCTTCTTTCTGTATTATCTGGCATTCTACCGTCAGGAAAAGCTTTCTCTTCTGTTCAGTTACTTACTAGTTTGTTTGTTTATAGCAGTTGG
Source organism: Colobus angolensis palliatus (assembly GCF_000951035.1). NCBI lineage: Eukaryota > Metazoa > Chordata > Mammalia > Primates > Cercopithecidae > Colobus > Colobus angolensis. The sequence goes on from NW_012122931.1 coordinate 11,201,046, forward strand.
ATTCAGGGCCTTTTATTTTATTCAATGCGTTATCATTCATTGCTATCATTATTAATTTGGATTTTTCAACTACACCAGTTTTGGTGCAGCCCAGTCCAGCTGGCCCCTGTGTCCCTTTGACATGTCCGCACTATGCTTTGAAAGCTTAGTGACTTTTTGCCACAACAAGGTGTTCCAGGTTCATCTTGTTCTTCCTCTGTCCCAGCCCAAGACTCAGCCTTCCTCCAAACGGCATTTTGAAAACAAGATCTTGGCACTAGGTGCTATCAGATCATTGTTGCTCCCAGACCTTCTTGGTGAACAGAGCTGACAAATACACACACACACACACACACACACATCAAATATGCATACATGTACACACACATGCATGCGGGTGCATATACATGTATATATGTAGACACACCTTTCCATCTGTATTCTCTCTCTCTCCACATGAGCACACATTCTCACCATGTGTTCTCACTGAGAGCTCCAACTCCATTCCAACACCACAGGCTTCTTCAGTTTCCTCCTTTTCCTTTTTTTTCTTTCTTTCTTTTTTCTGAGACGGAGTTTCACTCTGTCACCCAGGCTGGAGTGCAGTGGTGTGATCTC
>NW_012122931.1:11202089-11235111 GCF_000951035.1 Colobus angolensis palliatus
GTATTTTTTAGTAGAGACAGGGTTTCACCATGTTGGCCAGGCTGGTCTTGAACTCCTGACCTCAGGTGATCTGCCTTCCTCGGCCTCCCAAAGTGCTGAGATTACCCTCGTGAGCCACTGCACCCAGCTAGTTTCCTCCTTTCTGCATCTGTGCCTCCCTCCCTCCTCAGGGAGAAACCTGAATCCTCTCGTCCATGCTAAGCTATACCTCTGCTCCGCCCCAGTACATACCCATCTTTGATTCCAGCAGACCGCCGCCCAGGTCCAGCCTCACAAAGGCCACCGTGACTGTCATCCTTGGGCCTCATGATTTTGATTGGATGCACTGATAAAGGAAGGCAGGCAAGAGGAAGAAAGGAAAGAAGGGAGAGATATAGGGAGGCAGCGAAGGAGAGAGGGAAAAGGCAGGCAGGCACGGGACGGGTTTTAAAAGTTTTAGAAGATTTCTTGATTTTCAGAAATGTTCAGTTTGTCTCTACCCCACGTCCCTGGTGCTGCCACTGGAGGGGAACAGAATAGAGATCTAAGCCCAGTCTGGGCTGCAGGTCCCAGAGATGAGAGGGATCTGAAGGCCCCAGATCCTGACTCCCCATAGCCATGATGGCCTTGCTAATTCATTTCATGCACACAGTGGGAACTTTTACAAATGAAAACACAATGAAAAAAAGCTCAGTGGGGTGGCTCACACCTGTAGTTCTAGCACTTCGGGAGGCCAAGGTGAGCAGATTGCTTGAGGCCAGGAGTTTGAGACCAGCCTGGGCAACATGGTGAAACCCCATCTCTACAAAAAATACAAAAATTAGCCGGGTGTGGTGATGTGTGCCTGTGGTCCCAGCTACCTGGGAGACTGAGGCAGGAGGATGGGTTGAGTCTGGGAAGTTGAGGCTGCAGTGAGTTGAGACTGCACCACTGCACTCCAGCCTGGGTGACAAGAGCAAGGCCCTGTCTCAAAATAAATAAATAAATAAAATGTTTTAAGTCGGGATAGATTTGTTAAGCTCAATGATCTGGTGATATGGCACAGTGATCCTTTGACTGACTGACTTAGCCACGGTAGGTGTGGAAAGGGAAGGTGGTCTCTACTCACCGGCACTGGAGTCCCTTCCTTTTGCACCCAGAGTAGTTCTGTTCATTTGCATTAGAACTCTCTGGCTTTGGATGATATTTCTTTTGATAAAGGGTTCGAAAGAAAACTGAGCTGGGTGCGGAGGCTCATGCCTGTAATCCCAACACTTTGAGGGGCCGACGCGGGCGGATCATCTGAAGTCAGGAGTTTGAGACCAGACTGGCTAACATGGTGAAACCCTGTCTCTAGTAAAAATATTAAAAAATTAGCTGGGCGTGGTGGCGCGTGCCTGTAATCCCAGCTACTTAGGAAGCTGAGGCAGGAGAATCACTTGAACCCAGGACGTAGAGGTTGCAGTGAGCTGAGATCATGACACTGCACTCCAGACTGGGCCACAGAGTGAGACTCCATCTCAAAAAAAAGAAAAGAAAGGAAAGGAAATTGAGCCCGAGTTCCAGTTCTGCTGGGCCTCCCGCTTGCTGGGTGACCCTGGTCAAGCCTTTCCTTCCCTAAGCTTCAGTTTCCCATCCGGGAAGGGACAGGTTGGATGCTGAGTTCTGTGTATCTCAGTGTCAGGTGTGTTGCCACCAGTCCCCAGGAACAGCCATCAGTTCCCCAGGCAGGGGAGGGAGGAACCACCTTCCCCACCCTCTTCCAGAGAAATAGGTCACTGGCTGGGCTTGGGCCTGCAGCCAAGGGGAACTCGGAGACAATAAGTCCGAGTCACCGGCTGGCAGGTTGTGCAACTTCCACCAGCGCCTGCAAACAAGATATTGGCCCCTGGACTTTGAACTCTGGGCAACCTTCTCCCCACCCCTCAGACCTAACCACCCAGTTTAGGGGACAAGGCTGGGGGCGGGCAGGGTGCTCGCTTAGTTCCAAGGCCAGCCGGGTAGCTCTGGGCCCCCTTGAAGAGAGAGGGTCCCACCAAGGAGGGTGTCAGAGCACCTGGCTGTGGGGGGTGGTCAGTGGAGGAGGCTGGCCCATGGGGAGCTGTCAGAGTGTGTGTGTGTGTGTGTGTGTGTATGTGTGTGTGTGTTGCCTCTGCCTGTGCATGGAGCCATGGTTACTCTCAGGGGAGTGACACCAGCAGATTGTCGGATGCTGGATGCTGTTTTGTGCCTGGAGGGTGGTCCGTGCATGAGTCTGTGGGGGTGGTACGATGTGTATCCTCGTGTGTGAGGCACTGGCGACTGACGTGTGTGTGTTATCTGTTTGCATGCATGTATGTAATGGGGCCCATGGCAAAGTGCAGATAGGTGAGACTGCACACACGTGTGATTCTGTGGGGCACGTGCAGGTGTGTGGCTCTGATTGTGTGCCGATGAGTGTGTGTGTGGGTGTAAATACACGTATGTGTGCACAATGGTGAGTGGGTGTGTTTACCATCGAGGATACACGTCTGTGCGTGTGCATGCCTGTGTGAGCCCCAGTTGCTGGGCCTGTGGTCTCTGTGGTGGTATTATGGTTTGTAAACATGCATGACCTCTTTACTACACATGAGTGCAGGTAACATGGATGTCCATGCAAGTGCCAGTGTAGGACCCTTGTCCCTGGAGCCTTGGCCCAGCTTGTCACACGCTTCACCCCCTGGACCCCTACCGACCTGTCAATGACTTTCATGCTTCCAGCAAGTCTCTATTCTGAACCTCAGTTTCCCCATCTGAACCACATAGGAGGAGGTTAGACCGGATGAGCCCTCAGGCTCCTCCTACCTCTGCAGCGGCTTGGATACCACATAGCAAAGAACGTGCAAACATGAGGAAAGTGAGAGCCCGGAACGCCTAGAATTCACCTTGGTCCCTGGCTGAGGGACAGGAAGCTTTGAAGTGACAGATGAAGCTAGGGACCCAGATCCGGGGATAGGGCAGGCCCAGCAAGGGCCTGAGGGACCCACTGTTTTCCGTCTGGCAAGCCACCACCGTGGGCTGAAGGGAGGGGACTGACTGATGTGACCTCTGCCCAGGAAGCTGGAAGGGCAGATGGGAGTGGGGAGACCAAGGTGGGCGAACCTCTGTGACCAGCCTCCAAAAGGAACCCCAGTGACACTGGGTGGGAGGCAGTACCACCCCTTTACTCACAGAAAGGATTCTGTCCCCATTCCTTTGTTCCTTAAGGAGTGGAACCCCTGCACAGAGCGAGCCTTCACTCCCCTTAGGGCTGGTTCCAATATTTGAGGCTGCCACCCGATTTTCAACAGATGCTGAAGGGGAAGGAATGGATATCCTGCTGAATGCTTACCCTGTACTAGGCACTTTGCTAGCGTGGCAGGAGGGGCTTGTTTGCCCCCTTCACTACTTTCTTCTCTCCCCTGGCTCTGAACAGCTCCACCCAACCTTTGTGCAATAAGTCTCCAGGAAGGTGAAGTAGAGAAATAGTACAGTAGCGCAATGCTACTCCACCTATGTCACAAGAGACAATCAGCGGTAGCGTGAGAAAGCTTTGCTGTCTTGTAGTAAGTTTACTGCAGAGCTAGAAGGAGCTAGAGCCTCTTCCATTAGTCCTGCCTGTGACCTCAGGGGTCTGATGCTGCCCCTATAGGGCAAAAACTCTGGAACTGGAGAAGAGGGAGACAATTCCTAGACAGAAGATGCCCACTGTAAAAGTCAGGGGCAGTCAGAAAAACAGAAACCACTCTAGGTATTTCAAACAGAGGACATTTAATATAGGGAATTGGTTACCTGGAAGAGAGAAGAGCTGAAAAGCCAAACAGCAAATGGTGAGGCAATTGCTTGTTCCACAATGGCAAAAAGTGCTACCACTTAGGGGTGGAGAGACAAAAGGAAGAGGCAGTGATATTGCCCGGGGGTGATTTGAACCATCAGAGCCAGCTGGAGACTTGGAACTGCAGATGAGAGGGTGATTCTAGAGAAGCTAAAGACACAGAAGAGAGCAGCCTGTGCTGGGGAAAGGCCACCCCTACTCCCTCCCTAAGCAGAGGGAGGGAGAAATACCCAGATTGTCCCCTCCTCCTACCTTCCAATCTCCTGCCAGTGCTTCCCCTCAGCCCAACCTAACAGGAAGCCAGTTGGCAAAGGAAACTGGGAAAAGCAGTTTGCAGGAGAGGGGCAAGCACACAGGACGCCCAGCACACTTGCCCACGATGCACACTGCAGGGGCTGAGAACGTGTTGGGAAAAGCAAAGAAATACTTGGCAGTGTCCCCAGGACTCTGTGGACATGATTAACTGTTGATCAGAGTTTCATGGACTGAACACACATACGCTTCCAGGGAACACACTGAACACACACACACTTCCAGTGCGACGTGCTCTGTGAGTGTGGCTTCAAGTTGTCTCCACCACAGCCCAACAAATTTAGGACAAGCCTCCCTCCCCATGCTGCAGCTGAGGAAATGGAAGCTTTAGGAAGAGAAGTGGCTTCTATAAGCTCCACGGCTGGAAAATGGGCAGAGTCAAGACTCAAACCCTGGTGACTCCAGGGCCCCAGGCCTGGGAAAAAGGTGAGAAGTCAGGTGTCAGGTATTACCCTTGGGAACAGATGCTGGTTATTGATTTGAGTTGCAGGCCCTGGATAAAATTCTGAAAAGGAGAGAGGCATTGAGCTTGGGTGAGGCTGACTGGGGAGAGAGTTGTTGATGGTAAAATGGGAAGGGGGCATAGTGTAATGGTTAAGGGTGGGACTTAGAAGCCCAACAGTTTGGTTCAGATCAGCTGTGCCACTTACTAGTTGTGTGACTTGATCACTCCATGCCTCAGTTTTCTCTTCTGTCAAATGGGAGAAATAGTGGTCACAGTACTTGCTTCATAGAGCTGTCATGAGAACTAGTGTGTTGCATAAGCAATTGCTAGGATCATTGTTGAGTCCTTACACCGAGCCAGCACTCTACCAGACACTATGCCTACATTATCCTATTTCATCCTTAAAAACAAAATATCGGTCGGGCGCAGTGGCTCATGCCTATAATCCCAGCACTTTGGGAGGCCAAAGTGGGCAGATCACCTGAGGTCAGAAGTTGGAGACCAGCCTGGCCAACATGGTGAAACCTCGTCTCTACTAAAAATACAAAAATTAGCCAGGTGTAGTAGCACATGCCTGTAATCCCAGCTACTAGGGAGGCTGAGGCAGGAAAATTGTTTGAACCCAGGGGGCGGAGGTTCCAGTGAGTCAAGATCTCACCACTGCACTCCAGCCTGGGCAACAGAGCGAGACTCCATCTAAAAAAATAAAAATAAATAAATTAATTAAAAAGTCCTTTCTATTCCCGTTTTCACATGTGAAAATATTGAAGCTCTGAGACATAAAGCAACCAGGTTGAGGATGAGCATCAGTAGGAAGTAGAATATGACTGCAAAGTCCTATCCCTGGGCAGCTGCACCATTCCCTGTTTTGTTTCTCAGTCCTTCCATTGGAAGACAAGCCCCTGTATTAAATCCCTTCTGTTCAAAACCTAGGGCATTTCAGGCTTCCTGATGAGACGCTGCCTGATACAATAGTTACCATTGATTGTGGGTTTCCTGGGAACGGGCACTCTTCTATGCACTTTACATACATTAACGTATCTAATCGTGTCCTGCTCATCCTATGCATTAAGTGCTATGATCTCACTCTACAGCAGAGGAAGGAGAGGGTATGGAGAGGGGAAGCCGCTTGCCTGGGATCCTGCAGCTTGTGAGGGGCAGAGCCGGAGTTTGAGGACATGAAGTTCAAATCCAGAATCCACACCCTGACCCATGGCAGGGGACCACCCTACTTGCTGTTGGCCATCATTACTGCCAGGCAGCGGCCAGCACACCAGAGCCTGGCCCTGGGAGCAACCAGTTAGCCTCTGTGACCTCCCCATCTGGCTCCATCTTCCCCCTCTGCTGTGGACCGTGTCTAATTTCTACCCACTTCAGAGACTAGGACAAAGATGGCATCTCCAAGACATTCTCTTCTCCAAGCTGAAGACCCCAGTATCTGGGAGGGGCCGGGAGGTACGGTGGGGCCTTCCTGGAGGACACTGAAAGGGTTCCTAACCCTGGTGGCTCTTCCCTCCCAGCTCATCCCCGTTATGCCACTCATGGCATCAATCTCTCCCGAGGGACCCTCCAATGACTTGCCTGCCACAGCACTTTCACTTCCTTCTTCTCCAGAGGAGGCGTCTGACCTGCTGCAGCTGCACTAAAGAGCTTCTTCTCAGGGGCTTCCAAGGCTATAGGGGGGCAGCCAGGGGCCCTGCTGCAGACTTGAGGTCCAGGCCTGGGGCCTAGAGTGCTGTCTCTGTAGGGAGCAGAGTGACCGGAGGGGCTTTGGGCCTCCTTGCTAGAGACTGGCTTCAACCAAACCCTGTCCAAATTGTCAGTCACCCTCAACACCCATGTGGGGTTGGCACACAGGGAGATGGATCTTGAGTTTCTTTTTGAGACAGAGTCTTACTCTGTCACCTAGGCTAGAGAGCAGTGGTGTGATCTCGGCTCACTGCAGTCTCCACTAACGGGGCTCAAGCAATTCTTCCACCTCAGCCTCCTGAGTCGCTGGGATGACAGGTGTATGCCACCATGCCCAGCTAATTTTGGTAGAGATGGGGTTTTACCATGTTGCCCAGGCTGGTCTTGAACTCCTGGGCCCAAGTGATCCACCCACCTCAGCCTCCAAAAGTGTTGGGATTACAAGGGTGAGCCACCATGCCCAGCTGACCTGGAGTTTTAAAGCTGGAGTTGTACCTCTCATACTTCCTGATGGCATTGAAGGGCCCCATATTCATTCATTCACTCATTCATTTATTCCTTTATTCCCTCCTGTAACAAATCTGTCCTGGGCTTCTATACACCAAGCAGTCCCTAGGGTACCAAGAAACCAGGACTTGCCCTCTGCCCATGAGGAGCTCATGGCCCATCTATGGGTGGGTGTTGTGGGAGTTGCAGGTAGCGGGGCAGATCCATAGATAGAAAACCCTGGTACAGTGAGAGTGGGCCTTGGAGAGGACTGGGCAGATCCAGGCAGTGCAGTGGTTAAGTCACAGCGCACCACAGGGTGGACCTAGAATTTGTGAAGTCTGAAGCTTTTCCATTTTGGAAGCCCCATGTATAGAAACAGAATACAAAATTAGATTCAAAAGCATTTTTTTAGAAGGAGAAAACAAAACCCAAGACAGTATCAAGGGCTTGGAGATACTTCTGAGATCTCTTCACACAGTTTACCAGAAATGTTTACATGGAAATGCTTCCTCATTACAAGCTGGTTTTCCTCTCTCCCTAGAGTACTCTATAGCTCCCAGCTACTCCAGGGGCGCTGGGAAGGGCAAGGCTGAAAACGAAGCTTTGCTAGTGTCACAGTGCAGCCTCCTTGGAGTAGGCATGTTGCACAACACTGTTCCCATCCCAGTCTAAGAGGATGGCCCCTGGTTCAATGACCCAGCCGTGGAGTCAGACCTGGGTCACATTCCCCACTCAGCCATTTTCTGACTATGCCACCTTGGGGAAGTTGCTCATCTCTGAGCCTTGGTTCACTCATCTGTAACATGAAGCTATTGATAGAACCACGCATTGTCTTTTTGTAAACATTCAATGAGATCATCCATGCAGAGCGGTTCGTAAACATGAAGCACCAGATGAATGCCACTGTCACAGTGAATGCCACTATTCATGACGGTCTGTGGCTGTCTTGTCCTGCCTCTGTGTGTGTGTGTGTGGTGAGTGGTCAGGGAAGGCTTCCCAGAAGAGGTGACATTGGTGTTGGGCACTAGAGGAAAATGTAGAGAAGGGCATTCCAGGCAAAGACAATGGCACATGAAGTGACTGGTGCTTTGAGGAAGGGAAGAAGCCCAGCCAGCCCTGAGGAGCGACCTAGAGGGATTCTCTAGCATCTGCGTGGCCATATTAGGACTGGGCCTGAGCTTCTCAGGCCCTCCTGGTTGCAGCCCCAAAGCTGCAGCCTGGCAGAGGCCAAGTGTTGTGTCTGGGTGGGTGGGGGGTGCCCAGCTTGGTCTCTGCTATGCTGGCAGAAGTTTCAGCCTCTCAGCCCTCTGCCTCCTCCTATTTCCGGTTCTCCACTTCCTTCCCCTCCACAGACCACAGAGGCGTTTCAGAGGAAGCCGCTACTTATTTTAGCAGCAATCCCCGGACACCCCCACCCACAGCTGCCCCTGGCCCCCTTACAAGGCACCAAGTCACCCTCTGAGCCCCAACCCACAGCACTCATAAGTGAGGAACAGGCCCTGTCCCTGGGCCAGCCCTGTGCACCCTTTCCCCACAGCACAATAGGGAGCCTTGAAGCTGGGAGACGTGGCTCCAAATCCGCTGTGACACTAACTTATTGTATGATCTCCCGAAGTCCCTTCCCCCTGTCAGGCCCCTGTGTCCCCATCTGTGACATGAGACCCGACACTGGACAGGCCCGGACCTCTGGGCACGGTATGGGAGTGGGGTAAACGTGGGTGCTCTGCCACCCTGCCCCTGGTCTTTCATCCCAGCTGGAAGGATGTGAGAGAGAGTCTTGGGGCAGACTGGAGTGCGGAGCCTGAAGACATAAGAATCAAATTCAGACTTACCTGTGACAGTGAATTTGTGTTCCAAAAGGGCCTGTGCCAGTGAGGAGCCCCAAAGCTGAAGCTTCTGTAGTGCTACAGCAAACTTGCCTTTAGACAGTGTCCCCAAAGTCCTCAGAAGATGGCGGAGAAACTGAGGCTTAGGGAGCGGATGCCACAGGCCCAACGCAGTCATATAGCTAGTGAATGGCAGGTCAGGATTTGAACTCACGTTTGTTAAAAATCAATGTCCGGCTGGGCGCAGTGGCTCTCCTCTGGAATCCGGGCACTTTGGGAGGCCGAGGTGGGCAGATCATGAGGTCAGGAGTTTGAGACCAGCCTGGCCAACATGGTGAAACTCTGTCTTTACTAAAAATACAAAAATTAGCTGGCATGATGGCAGGCACCTGTAATCCCAGCTACTCGGGAGGCTGAGGCAGGAGAATCACTTGAACCTGGGAGGCAAAGGTTGCAGTGAGCTGAGATCGCACCACCGCACTCTATCTCAAAAAAAAAAAAAAGGGTCCATGTTTCATCCACTACCTGCAACAGCCTCTGAAGAGCTACACCTGGGTGGGGAGAACGAAAGAGAGACAGAGAGAGACAGAGAGACAGAGAGGGCCTGCAGCAGCATGGTGCAGGAGAGGACACAGGTACCGTGGCCACAGACCTGGACGCAGGTCCTGGCTCTGCCCTGCATAGCTGTGTGACCTTTCCCGGGCCTCAGTGTCCAAGAGGTGACACAGGGCAGTTGTAGGTGCCCCACAGAAGCTGGCACTGCTTTCACCCGAGTCTTCCAAGTCCATTCGGAACCTCATTGATGAGAATAACACGTGTCCGATGCTTCTCTAGTGCCAGGCATTGCTCCAAGTACAGCAGTCTAAACACATTCATTCATGAGACCCTCCCCAGGACAGGATGAAGTGGATGCCATTATCCCCCCATGATCCGTGTGAGGAAACTGATTCACTGCATCCACGCTGGGCTCTGTGTTGGGCACTGGGGGTACAACTGTGACACAGACACGCTCTTTGTTCTTGAGGAGCCCATAGCTGGTGGGGGACAAATGTGTCAGCATCTATGTTGTTATAACACCAGATGGTTGCCAGTAAGGGTCATGTTTGGGGTTCAAGGGAGGCCCCCAGGGACTGCGGGGGAGGAAAGGATTCCTTTTGACTGGAAGCCTTGGTGCACAAGGTGGTATTTGAATGGAGCCCGAACGGGCACCTAAAGGAATTTTTCAGGTTGGTTGTAGTTGAAGGCCTTTCCAGGCAGGAGGAGCAGCACATGCAGAATCGAGGAGGTGGGGGGATGTTTGTGGGGAAGCGAAAGGAGTCCTGAGTTTGTGAATCTGGCGTGTGGCCAGGAGTAGTACACGTGTCTGCTGTCCACAGGCAGATGCGTCCACCCTCAGGTCCATCCGTGGGTCTGGATGTTCAACGCGTACCTGGAGCAGCTTCTGTTGATGCACAGCCCATATCTCCTCAGTCTACCTTTGAGTTCCCTGCCCTGCAGTAGACTGTCCTCACTACATGCTCTCACCCCTAGTCCCCTGCCTGGGCTTTCTCTGGCACCACAGGAGCTCCCAGCAATCAAGTTCATGCAGGGTAACCCAGAAATGTCAGGGCCACAAAAGTCCCCAGGGGAGGCTCTCCCCCAGGAAGGGGTGGCGGGCAGTGAAGACCCTTGGCGGGGCCCCAGTGGAACTGAGCCCTGTGTGCCCACGCAGGGACCTGCTTATTTGCACAGAAAGACCCTTATTGACTTTTCTCTCTTCCCTGCCCCACTGTCCCCACTCCCTCTCTCCTACTTCCTGCAATCACCTTCTCCCAAATAAGCCACCCACACCCATCCTGTACCCCATCGCCCCTCCCGTTCACCTGTTCACATTTTTATTCAGATGGCAAATGCCCATGGTGCCCACTCTGCCAGGCCCTATGCTGGAGCCAGGAGAGCAGAGATGAAGTGGGCACAGCCTTGCCCTGGAGCATCCACAAACTCGTGTAGCTGAGTGCTCACCCTCCCTCCGCCATGGCTCTTCTCCCACCAGATGAACTGGGGCAGGAGGAGGGTAGGTGCTGAGCTAGGCCACTGCTTCCCAGGGTCGTGGCTTCCCCACCTTTGGCTCTCTTTAGCATGTAACTTCCCAAGGAAGCATGTCCAACAGGAAGAAGGAAGCGCTCATGCTCACTACCCATGCAGTACTTTCTGTGTATTAAACCCATTCATCTTCCCAGCAGCCTTATGAGGTAACTACTCTTCATATGAACCCCATTTTATAGATGGGGAAACTGAGGCACCAGATGGCTTGCTTGAGATTATATAGCTAATAAGAGGCAGAGCTGAGATTTGAACCCAGGCAGTCCAACCTCAGAGCCTCTGGCTTAACCTCAGTGCTTTGCTGTATGCCTGAACACATACATCCGCACTAGTGTGCCCTGACACACACAAATCCATGCACACTATGTGTACGGTGCACACAGGTCTACACAAAAATGCGTGTTTAGCTAATGTACATATATCCATGTAAACGCGCTCATACGTGCATGCCCAATACTGTCAGGGATCTGTTCATACTCCTGCGCATCCACACGTGTGGGTCACATCCGGGCATCCACAAGCTGCCCCCTACACTTGCACATGTAAACACGCAGGCATATTCGCAGACATGCTCACACGTGCACATGACATTGGTTTGCAGTCACGCATGTCTCACTGCCCAAGGGTATACACACAGATACTCACATACGTATGTCTTCCGAGGCACCGGCACACACAAATACAAATTAGTGCCCGGTTCGAATTCTTTGCTTAAAGAAAACTTGTGACTGTATTAAAAATGTAGGATGCATCAGCCAAATAATTAAAGCGAGGAGGGAGGCAGCGGGACTTCTCGCCGCTCTCTCGGGGCTGCCTGTGCTGGGCTGTGCTCAACGCGGCTTCCGCCTATATATTTGAGGAAGAGGCACTTTATTACAGTAATTTATCACCCCCATAAATGTGGCTCCTCGGTAACGCGGAATAATTTGGGAAGAAATATGTTTTAAAAATTAAAAATGCAGTCAGCATGCGCCCCGTCAGGTCTGCAGGGAGACATCGCTGCAACTCCGGTAACTGCCCGTGTAGCTCTAATACCTACAACTTCCATTATTTAAAGTGTGATTATATTTTTCCTGCTTGGAGCTTTGTCAGCTATAAATAAAAGATAAGGGTGAATTGTTGCGGGGCCTGGTAAGCACTTCCATTATTGGTACTTAAGGGGGCTTGGGGATGGAGGGAATGGGCTGGGGTGGGGAAGGAAGGGGAGGCCACTGGGGGGTACTGACTGGGCCTGGCTGAGCTGTTGGCATGGGTGGGCCCAGTCTCTTTTCTGGTTGTGTTTTCCTTTGGATCCAGGGTCACGTGACCCCGTGAACTTCCGCTCTATTCCCCATGAACACTATGGACCGTAAAGAAAACCACCCACAGAGGTTGCTGCCTGCAACACCTCCCTACGTGCCTGCTCTGATCCTGGGTCTCTCCAGGGTCTCCACAATCACAGGACACACACACGGGAGAAGGTCTCATAAGATAAAGGGATTTATCCACTTGAAGGTGTTTGTTTCTCCACAGCCAGGAGCTCTTTCCAAGTGAGTCCAGGGAGGAGGCTGGGTGAGGAAGGGGATTCACAGGAGAGTGTTTGCGGGAGTGGAGAGCTTTCTTTATTAGCCAAAAGTAGGTCATTCCTGAGTCAGAGGACTATTCCAATTAAACCAACAGCAACCGAGAAGGAAAGGACATTCCTTTGAGAACAATCAGATCAGAAAACAAACTGGTTTGTTTTGTCAAAAAGAGAGAAGGAGCAACAAAAAACTGGTGAGAAAAGAAAGCTGGAAATAATCTCTCTGCCCAACTCTCACTCAAGCACATTTCTCTGAATCTGAGAGCTTGGACTGGCATATCCTGGCCATGCCAGTTCACAGATATGTGACCACAGGCAAGTTTTTTTTCACTTCCTTGAGCCTCAGTTTGCTCCTCAGTACTTTGGGGATGACAGCATCTGTTTTCAGGGTTATTGAGGGATTTTTTTGTTTGCTTGTTTGTTTGAGTCAGAGTCTTGTTCTGTCGCCCAGGCTGGAGTGCAGTGGCATTAAGTATCTTGGTTCTTCCCACATCTTGCCATGATCTCGGCTCACTGCAACCTCCATCTGCTGGGTTCAAGCGATTCTCCTCCCTCAGACTCCGGTGTAGCTGGGACTACAGGTGTGCACCACCATGCCCGGCTAATTTTTTGTATTTTTTGTAGAGACAGGGTTTCACTATGTTGGCCAGGCTGGTCTCGAACTCCTGACCTCAGGTGATCCACTCGCCTCGGCCTCCCAATGTGCTGAGATCACAGGCGTGAGCCACTGTGCCTGGCTGTATTGTAGGCTGTTATTAAATAAGGTGACAGACGTAGAGTGTTGGGCCTGGTTCCTGCCACACTCCAGGTGCTCAATGCGGTTGATGAAATAAAGTCAGACAGAGGCCCGGCAATCACACTCCTTGTGTTTACTCAAATGACTTGAAAACTTATGTGCACACAAAAACTTGCACACAAATATTTATAGCAGCTTCATTTATAATTGGCAAGGTGTGGGAAGAACCAAGATATCCTTCAATATGTGAGTGGATAAACAAACTGTGGCCCATCCAGACAAAGGAATATTATCCTGTAATGAAAAGAAACGGGCAGTAGGAATGAGGAGTTACGGTTTAATGGGTATGGATTTTGGTTTGGGTGATAGATGGTGGCATGACAATTTAAATGTACTTAATGCAACTTAAAAATGGTTAAAATAAGGCTAGGCGCGGTGGCTAACACCTGTAATCCCAGCACTTTGGGAGGCCGAGGCAAGTGGATCACTTGAGGTCAGGAGTTTGAGACCAGCCTGGCTAACATGGTGAAACCCCGTCTCTACTAAAAACACAAAAATTAACCGGGCGTGGTGGTAGATGCCTGTAATCCCAGCTACTTGGCAGGAGAATCATTTGAACCTGGTTGGCAGAGGTTGCAGTGAGCCGAGATCACGCCATTGCACTCCAGCCTGGGCCACAGAGCAAGACTCTGTCTCACACACACACACACACCACACACACACACAAAAGGTTAAAATGAAAAATATTATGTTATGTATGTTTTACCACAATAAAAAAAATAAGCGAACTATTAAGTCATGAAAGGGCATGGAGGAGCTTTAAATGCATATTACTGGGTAAAAGAAACCAGTCTGATAAGGCAACATGCTGTATGATTCCAATGATACGGCACTCTGGAAAAGTCAAAACTATTAAAACAGTAAGAAAAAAAAAAAGATTGGTGATTGCCAGAAGTTGGGGGTGGAGGAAGGGAGGGAGATGACAAGGTGGAGTATAGGGGATTTTTGGGGCAGTGAATCTATTTTGCATGCCGCTGTCACCGTGGGTGCTTGTCATTATATGTTAGTCATTGTACATTAAATTTGTATACATGAGTCATCATGCATTATACATTTGTGTCGTGCATTCTACAGTGAATCCCAGTGTGAACTATGGACTTTAGTCAATATAATGTGTTAATACTGCTCACCAATTGTAACAAATGTAACCATAGTAATTCAAGATGTTCATAGTAGGGGAAATAGTGAGGTTGGAGGTGGTGGGGTATATGGAAATTCTCTGTGCTTTCTGCTTCTTTTCCTGTAAACAAAAAACTGCTCTAAAAAAAGTAGTGTTTAAAAATAAAAATTAAAGTGAAAAAAAGAAGAATGAAAGTTCTAGAAATTAATAATAAAAAAATAAAATGGGCCAGGTACAGTGGCTCATGTCTGGAATCCCCGCACTTTGGGAGGCTAAGGCGGGTGGATCACCTGAGGTCAGGAGTTTGAGACCAGCCTGGCCAACATGGTGAAATCCCGTCTCTACTAAAAATACAAAAATTAGCCAGGTGTGGTGGCAGGCACCTGTAATCCCAGCTACTCAGGAGGCTGAGGCAGGAGAATTGCTTGAACCTGGGAGGCGGAGGTTGCAGTAAGCCAAGATCGTGCCATTGTACTCCAACCTGGGGAACAGAGTGGGACTCCATCTCAAAAAATAAAAATAAAAATAAAATGGACATCAACACCGGCCTTCCCTTAGCATTTAAAACCATAGAGAGCAGGGCTGGACATCTTAGTAATCATTCCCCCAGTGGTTTCCAAACACTTGGAAATTTTTTTCCAAGCATAAATTTATGGTGTCCCCCTCCACCCCCAAGACACTTCAAAAGCTCACTGTGACCAGAGCAAACTGGATGAAACCAGCAAACAGGTTTGGAAGTGACTCCAGCTCCATCCTGTCATGGGGTCTCTCTAGTTGGGCCCATTCTCAAATCTCTGGGTTGGCCTGATTTTAGCCACAATGGATCACTGAAATCCATCTGAGCTCAGTAAACTGGTAAACTGATCTAGCTGATTCAAACCATTTGAAGCTGGCAGTGGCTTGTTGTATTTGTCCTAATTCAGCTCAAACCACTTTGAACTGGC
Organism: Colobus angolensis palliatus; assembly: GCF_000951035.1. Lineage (NCBI taxonomy): Eukaryota > Metazoa > Chordata > Mammalia > Primates > Cercopithecidae > Colobus > Colobus angolensis. The sequence goes on from NW_012122931.1 coordinate 11,217,144, forward strand.
TGAAATTAGGTCCAAACCAAGAATCAAGAAGTGTGTCCCCAAAACGAAGCCTCATAAGGAAGAGAGGCTGAGATTCCATTCAGAGTGATGGAACAGGGGGTCTCGGTGGCTTGGGCTGGAATAGCCTAGTTTGAACAGATGAGTGCTCTGCTGCTGAGGCTGGAGAGAAGTGGAGAGCCTGGAGCCCCTTACCTCCTCCCTTGACTCCCAGAGGGCCTCCCAGGAGCCCTAGGACTCCAGGACTCCGTTCAGAGGAATGGAGGCAATAGGGTTGGGCTGAGGAAAGGAAGATGGGAGATGAGGAGGCAGAGGCAGCTCTACCAAGATGATGGGAGGAGGAAGGGAGGGGAAGGGCCCAAGGTGGGAGGACTTTTCAAGATGCAAGACCCCGGAGCAGGTCTGTGGGATGACAGGAGAGGAAGGTACTGATGGTGAACACACAATAGGATTCAAGCCCTTTAAAAGGTGAGAAGCGGGGCCGGATGCAGTGGCTCACGCCTGTAATTCCAGCACTTTGGGAAGCCGAGGTGGGCAGATAAAGAGGCCAGTAATTCAAGATCAGTCTGGCCAACACGGCGAATTCCTGTCTCTACCAAAAATACAAAAATTATCCGGATGTGATGGCATGTGCCTGTAGTCCCAGCTACTTGGAAGGCTGAGGCAGGAGAATCACTTGAACCCAGGAGGCGGAGGTTGCAGTGAGCTGAGATTGCGCCACTGCATGACACATGACTGTGTCTCAAACAAACAAACAAAAATACAAATGGCGAGAAGGAATGGGATTCAGAGCACAAGTAATGGCATTGGCCTCTGGGAAGAGAAGGGACGTGGCCTCTGGGTGCCAGGAAGAAGGACACAAAGACCCAGACAGATGTGATAGGTTCACAGGGATGGGACAAGACCAAGAAGGCAGTCATGCCTCTTGAGCATCTGTTCCGTCAGTGGTGTTTAGGACAGGTTACCTATTGAGAGAGATGAGGTGGCAACGGGGGGATAGATTTGAAAAGTGAAAAGATAGGAAATGCTTACTCCAGAAAAGAGAAACACAGAAGGCTCTGTGGGGCATCTTGAGGTGCCCATTTGAGGTCTGTGGTCATGAATTTAGAGTGAAACCCGGAAGCTTAGTTGTGTGATTTTCTCCAGTGATACTCACTTGGGTGGGGTGGCACAGGCACATAGAGTCAGGAAGTCACCGGGTGTAGTAAACTGAATGGTGCCCTCAAAGAGATATGTCCATAGCCAAACCCCCCAGAACCTGTGAATGTAGCCTTATTCGGGAAAAGGGTCTTCAGGCTGGGTGTGGTGGCTCACGCCTGTAATCCCAGCGCTTTGGGAGGCCGAGGCAGGTAGATCACTTGAGATCAGGAGTTCAAGATCAGCCTGGCCAAAATGGCAAAACCCCGTCTCTACTAAAAATACAAAAAAAAAAATTAGCTGGGCATGGTGGTGTGCACCTGTAATCCCAACTACTTGGGAGGTTGAGACAGGATAATCACTTGAACCTAGGAGGTGGAGGTGCAGTGAGCCAGGATGTCTCCAGCCCGGGTGACAGAGCAAGACTGTCTCAAAAAAAAAAAAAAAGGGAATAGGAGTCTTTGGAGATATAATTGAATTATGCAGATGTGATTAAAGATCTCAGGATGAGATCACCCTGGGTTATTCCTGTAGACCCTGAATCCAATGACAGTGTCCTTGTAAAAGACAGAAGACAGCCAGGTGAGGTGGCTCAGGCTCAAGCCTGTAATCCTAGCACTTTGGGAGGCCAAGGCAAGAGGGTCACTTGAGGTCAGGAGTTCAAGACCAGCCTGGCCAACTTGGCGAAACCCTGACTCTACTAAAAAATACAAAAAATTAACTGGGTGTGGTGGTAGGCACCTGTAATCCCAGTGACTCAGGAGGCCGAGGCACAAAAATTGCTTGAACCCAGGAGGCGGAGGTTGCAGTGAGCCGAGATGGCACCACTGCACTCTAGCCTGGGCACCAGAGAAAGACTCCCTCTCAAAAACAAAGCAAAGCAAAACAAAACAAAAAACACAGAAAACAAGACACAGAGGAAGAAAAGGTCATGTAAAGATGGAGGAGAGACTGTAGTTATGCAGCCCCAAGCTGAGGTACACCTGGAGCCAGAAGAAGTTGGAAGAGATGAGGAAAGTTCTCCTCTAGAGACTTCAGAGGGAGTTCAGTCCTGCTGTCACCTTGATTTCAGACTTCTGGCCTCCAGAACCGTGAGAGAATAGACTCTTTTGCTTGGAGCCATCCAGTTTCTGGTAATTTGTTACATCTGCCCTAGGAAACTCACACACCAAGGGAAGATGATGGGGTGAAATTGAGTCACTCAAGTAGAGGAAGGAAGCCAGGAGGGGACCAATGGATAGTCAGAAGAGGCAGGGCCAATGGATTGGCAGTCCTGACGAGAACCCAAGAATTATGGCAGTGGTAGTACTTGAGCAAAGGTCTGCAAGGGTAGGAGGCAAGTGTGGTGTGGGGTGTTTCTAGAGTGGGGAACTGAAGCCAAGCCAGGGAGGTGACTTAGTCAGGCTCCCACAGTTATTTGTGGCAGAGGAAGAGACGTCCAGTTCTCAGCGTCTTCCTAAGTCGTTCACTCATTTATTCAATAAATTTTCATTGAGTGCTAGATACTCTGAATACCAAGACCAAAAGATCCAGTTCTGGTCCTCGAGAAGTCCACTGCACATTCAGACGAGATTATCTCATCATTCATTTAATCTCTTAAATATACATTGTAAATAACCATTTTACATAGCAAAGATACATTAAATGTCTATTAAATATACATTGGTGAACAAAATCACCAAATATACATCGGTGAACAGTAAACAGCCATCATGGAGCTTGAAGAATAGTGATTTACTTGCTGTGGAATGTTGGGCAAATATGTCCACGTCTTAGTATCTCCGTGTCTCAGTTTCCTCACCTGTAAAATGGGGATCCTAATAGTAGTCAACTAACAGGGTTATTGTGAAGATGAAAGGAGTAGGCTGGGCGTAGTGGCTCATGCCTGTAATCCCAGCACTTTGGGAGGCTGAGGCAGGCAGATTACCAGGTCAGGAGTTTGAGACCATCCTGGCTAACACAGTGAAACCCCGTCTCTACTAAAAAAAATACAAAAAAATTAGCTGGGTGTGGTGGTGGGCACCTGTAGTCCCAGCTACTCGGGAGGCTGAGGCAGGAGAATGGCATGAACCTGGGAGGCAGAGCTTACAGTGAGCTGAGATCCGGCCACTGCACTCCAGCCTGGGCGACACAGTGAGACTCCATCTCAAAAAAAAAAAAAAAAAAGATGAAAGGAGTTAACAGCATATAAAATGCTTAAACATAGTAAGCTTTCAGTAACTTCACTGTTTTTATTATTTAATTGCAATGCTTGTATATCTTGTACTCTCAACAGACCTGTTGCTGCAGTCAATGTCCCACCCAGATTCCCTGGGTACTTGATTTTCTGGTACATGCAGATGGTGTCCTGCCCAAGCACCTGTGATTGATTTTCTGCCTGAGTGCTTCCTCTTCACCATATTGCAGAGTTCGTTGGCTGAGGCCAGAACCGTGGGGTTGTTAACACCCTCAGGAATAGCGTTCAGCCAAGGGTGCATACGAATGGAAGGATAAATATACCAGCTTCCTTCCCCCTTGAGTAGGACAGCTCTAGAGCATGTTCTACTCCGTGAGTTCCCCAGTGACATTGAGCCTTAGTTGCCCATAGTGGGAGCTTGCTTATTAACACATATACTTTATTGCTTTTCCTTCTTTATGTTGCTTCCCCATTTCCCTATTGTTATTTCCTGAGATCAGCTTTAAAATAAACTAGCTACTTACACTTAATCCTCATCTCAGGATCTGCTTCTAGGGGAGCATAACCTGAGACAGTTGGCATTACAAATGGTCCTAGGAAGTAGATTTTCAAGCTGGGCTTCTGGGATGCAATCACTCACAGTTAAGATGGCAATAAAAACCACATTGCTGGTGGTAAGAGAAGTGGTGGTAACCCCTGGTGTGCTGTAGCCTCAGCCTTGCTAAGGCTCTCACCTGATTGGATTGGGCAGATTCGTAGGTGGAAGAAAACACAGTGGTATATCTCTAGCACTTGAGAGATATGGGGGGCAATGGTAACTCTAAGGATTGCAGAGTTGTTTGGCTGAAGTTAACTGCAATTAAAGCCCTAAACAAAGAAAATGGCAGGCTCAGGTTAGCCAGCTATCAATTTATGTCCCAGTGTGAAAGTCAGAAGGCTTACAGGGTGGTGCTGAAATAGACCATTAACTCCTGAAGCCAGAGGGCAGACTGTGCTGAAAATCAGACCTAAGATCTGATTGAAAGAGTAGTGGCAGTACACAGGGGGCTAAATTCACAACCCCAGAAAGACTTCTATGCTGAAATCAGAGAGCCAATAGGGAAAGACTGGGACCCTGAGACACAGGGAACATTTGTGTGGGTATTCCTGTTAAACCAGACCCTCAGATTCCTCTGAGAATCTGAACTGGTAGAAGTGGTCCCCTATCCTCTTTGCTAGAGAAGAGCAGCCCCACCTTGGTGGGAGATAATGCAAAACCTCACCTGAGGTAGATGCTTTGCTTCTCAAGGTAATGTGGATTCTTCTGCAACATCCTCAATTTTTCCTAACTGCTATTCAGACCAATAACTAGGGTCAGGTCTTGACACGGTCTAAAGTTTTTTTAGTAAGAGGAGATGAATTATGCAGGAGCTGGCTAGTGTGTACTGGTAGGAACTAGGAGAACACGCCTGGGAGTGATCATCCTTTATTAGAGGACAGAGGATATAAGGTGATATGGATATGAGGATATATGGGACACTCTCCTGTGACTCTGGAGCCCTGGTCCCATTCTATAATGCTGCTAGGATGGCTACTTGAGGCTTGGACATGAAGAGAGCCTACAGCAAATGAGATGGAGATGACAAAACTGCCATGGTAAAGTTTCAAGGAAGGAATAAAAAAGCTGGCCAGGCATGGTGGCACATGCCTGCAATCCCAGCACCTTGGGAGGCTGAAGTGAGAGGGTTGCTTGAGTCCAGGAGTTCAAGACAAGCCTGGGCAACAGAGTGAGACCTCATCTCTTCAAAAAATAAAAAGTTAGTCAGGCGTGGTGGTGCACACCTGTAGTCCCAGCTATTCAGGAGGCTTGAGCCCAGGAGGTTGAGGCTGCAGTGAACCGTGGCTGTGCCACTACACTCCAGACTGAGTAACAGAGTGAGACACTGTCAAAAAAAAAAAAAAAAAAAAGGCTCATAGAGGTGGATGTGTTAGAATGGACTGCCCTAGCCTGGCTAAGATAGTAAATCAGAAGTGATACCACATATTAGAAGCAATTGCAGAGATGAGAGCCACCCTCAAAGACTTAAAGGATACAGGAGTGGTGGTTCCTATCAAACCCCCATTTAGGTCACCAGGAGAGCCTTTGTAAAAATCTGGTGGTGGCCAGGCGCAGTGGCTCACGCCTGTAATCCCAGCACTTTGGGAGGCTGAAGCGGTCAGATCAACTGAGGTCGGGAGTTCGAGACCAGCCTGACCAACATAGAGAAACCATGTTTCTACTAAAAATACAAAGTTAGCCGGGTATAGTGGCGCACGTCTGTAATCCCAGCTACTTGGGAGGCTGAGGCAGGAGAATCACTTGAACCCAGGAAGCGAAGGTTGCAGTCAGCCAAGATCACACCACTGCACACCAGCCTGGGCAACCAGAGCAAAACTGTGTCCAAAAAAAAAAAAAAATCTGGTGGATCATGGCAGAAGATGGTAAATCACTGCAAATATAACTAAGCGGTAGGACCAATCACAGCTGCTATGCCAGATGTGGCATCTTAATTGAACAGATTGTCATCACCTCTGGCGCTTAGTATGTGGCTATTGATCTATATAGTGTATTCTTTTCTATCCCCATCAGAAAGGTGGGTGAGAGCAGTGTGTATTCACATGGGGCAGACATCAGTCTACAGTCACTGTCTAAACCCCAGATGATGTTAACGTTCCTGCTGTCTGTCACAATACAGTCTGAAGATGTCTTGATTATCTGAACTGAGGTGGCTTTGTATTGTGACAACTTGACTAAACTGAAACTGTGTTTCCCAGATTCCCTTCCCTGCATAGCTCTGGGGTAGTGTCGGTCATAAGACATTTTGAGGCCGGGCACAGTGGCTCATGCCTGTAATCCCAGCACTCTGGGAGGCCAAGGTGGACGGATCATCTGAGTTTGAGACCAGCCTGGCCAACATGGGGAAACCCTGTTTCTACTAAAAACACAAAAATTAGCCAGGTGTGGTGGCGGGCACCTGTAATCCCAGCTACTCATGAGGCTGAGGCAGGAGAATCGCTTGAACCCAGGAGGCAGAGGTTGCTGTGAGCCGAGATCGTGCCACTGTACTCCAGCCTGGGTGACAGAGCGAGACTCTGTCTCAAAAAAAAAAAAAAAAAAAAAAAGAGTGAGATTTGGAAGACGGAAGTAAAGCAGCAGACATGTGCATTTTGCGCTTGGAAACCGGGTGCATGGTACCAGGTGCTGTTGTCCAGTACCTGCCGGCTTACCTTGCAGTCAAGGGGCAGCAGCCAGGTCTCCAGCTTCTCTGCCTCCTGACATTCCTCTACTCAAGTGCCTGTGCGCCAGGCCCAAGCCCAGATGCTGGGGGTATTTTGCTGGGTAAGACAGGCAGAGTTCCTGCTCTTGTTGGGTTTATATTCTCTTGGAGTTGTGAAGGAGATAGAAAATTCTTCAAAGCCAAGTTCTTCAGAGCAGAGTCTGCACTCTTCCCCTTGTCCCCACCTTCCAGTACAGCCTGACCCCACCGTTCTGTGTAGAATCAGCAGCTCTGTGCCCATCTACCTACTTTCCATCTCAATTCCCATCTTCACCTCTATCTCTTCTGGATTGATATCTGCAACCCTGGACCATTAGCAGCAGTTACTTCTGAGAAGTGAAATTGGGAAGGAGGACTTCCCTGTTTATTTGACATACAACTGAGGCAAAGAGAGATGATTGAATATGTCTAAGGTCACACAGCTCATAAGTGGCAAGCGGAGATCTTGCCCTCCCCTGCCCCCTCCCCACCTTTGCATATCGTGTTTCCAACCACGACAAGGACGGTTCCCTGCCTCCCTCACCCCTTCCAGCACTGCCCAGCCTCCGCACGTCAAACCCAGACTTTCCCCTGAAAGCCCCTTTTGTCTTCACTGCCTTCCTCCTGACTGTGGTTGAAGGACAGAATTAGAACTCATCTTGCAGTGGGAGGTGGTAGCAATGGCAGCAGAAGAGAAGTCACTTCTCTTCAACTTCTAGGAATTGACTTTGACAATCAGATAGGGCCAGGGGCTGAGTCACTGGTGGGAGCCCACTCCGGCTGGGTTTCAATTAGTACAGAAGGTGGCAGTGTGTGAGGGTGGAGAGGGGGTGGAAGAAGGCAGAGGCCTCCAAGTTTCACTTCCTGTCTGGGAGGCCCAGGCCCTTCATTGCTGTTCCTGCCTTCTCGCTGTGGGAGGGCTCGCCCAGCAGCTCTCAATCCAGGCCAGCGGGAGTGGGCTAAATTTAGGTCCAAAGATGTCACAGATGTAAGGACCCGACATCTCATTTTGCATATAAAGAAACTGAGATTGAAAGAGGTGAAGAGACTCGCCCAAGGCCGCACAGCAAGTTATATTCACCGCTGGAGCTCAAACCCAGGCCTCTCCAAAGTCACCCACCACAAGGCTCCAGAATGGGTGCTGTTTCCAAAATGCCCAGCCTGGCAACCATCCCAAGGCCAGCCCTCAGCTGGGTTGAGGGTCACTGCTCTGTGACTGAGACCAAAAATGAGTTTTGGAGGCAGATATCTGGTTTCTTTTTTAGTTTTTTCTCTCTCTCTTTTTTTTTTTTCTTTTTGAGACGGAGCCTCTCTCTGTCGCCCAGGCTGGAGTGCAGTGGCATGATCTCGGCTCACTGCAAGCTCCGCCTCCCGAGTTCACACCATTCTCCTGCCTCAGTCTCCCAAGTAGCTAGGACTACAGGCGCCTGCCCCCTCGTCTGGTTAAGTTTTTGTGTTTTCAATAGAGACAGGGTTTCACTGTGTTGGACAGGAAGGTCTCACTCTCCTGACCTCGTGCTCTGCCTGCCTCAGCCTCCCAAAGTGCTGGGATTACAGGCGTGAGCCACCACGCCTGGCCCAGACATCTGGTTTCTAATCCTGGCTCTACTGCTATGGTAGGGCCTCAGACAATGATTCATTTCTTCTTAAAATGAGCGTAAAGGATATTTTCCAAACAAATCTATGCCTAATTGCCTAGAATGTAGTAGATACTCAGTAAATGTGAGCTCTGTTTCTGCTTTCCAATAATTTCCTGACTTTGACAAAATCCTGTTTTTTTGACAATGCCTCTGGAGGTCCTGAGTGAAGAAGGGAGTGAAGAGGAGGGCAGAGAAAATCAGGCTTCTACTCCCCCATTCCTCCCAATATCCCCTAGGAACCAGAGTATCTCTGACATTGTCCATTTTATATGCTGTTTTTCAAGATGGTCCCGTGAGGCCGGGCACAGTGGCTCATGCCTATAATCCCAGTACTTTGGGAGGCTGAGCACAGAAAGCTGCCCCCTTCGCTTGCCTCTCTGTGTGACTGAGGCAGGTGGATCACCTGAGGTCAGGAGTTCAAGACCAACATGGCCAACGTGTTGAAACCCTATCTCTACTAAAAATACAAAAATTACCTGGGCGTGGTGGCATGCGCCTGTAATCCCAGCTACTCGGGAGACTGAGGCAGGAGAATCCCTTGAACCTGGGAGGTGGAAGTTACAGTGAGCCGAGATTGCCCTACTGCACTCCTGCCTGGGTGACAGAGCGAGACTCCATCTCAAACAAACCAACAAACAAACAAAACAAAGGGCCCCGTGAATAACAACCTGGCAGTCCCCCACTGCCTTAGAGATGCAAATGCAGGGAGGACCTGCTGGAATTGCAGGAAAACAAGAACTGCAGTGCTGTTTTCCCACTGATGCATTTGATATATGCTTCACATATCTGACATTTGGTAACTGGTTTCCTGGGGCAGCAGGAGTCTGTGGCCAGCCCTGTGGATTCCCACTCAATTGCCCTGCTCCACTTCTGTCCTAACTGACGGAAATCTGATTTGGGTTGACCATTGGGTGCCCCTGTGATTCACGGGCTCCCTTTCTGGCCACAAGGAGGGAGGAAATGGGTGCCAAGGTAAACCCACTGGGATGATTTCATCCCTCTTGCCAGTGATCGATCAGGGCCTGGGCGACAGGCCTGGGACAGGACTCTGCTCCTTAGACAGGAGGTGATGCCTACTGGGGAGAGGGAAACATTCCCTTTGATAGAAAACAAAAACCTAGGACTGAATTTAAGAAAGAGAAGGGCTGGGCGTGGTGGCTCACGCCTGAAATCCCAGAACTTTGGGAGGCCGAGGCGGGTGGATCCCTTGAGTTCAGGTGTTCGAGAGCAGCCTGGCCAATATGGTGAAACCCTGTCTCTACTAAAAACTATAAGAATTAGCTGGGCAGTAGTGACTCACACCTATAATCCCAGCTATACGGGAGGCTGAAGCAGGAGAATCGCTTGAGCCTGGGAGGCAGAGGTTGCAGTAAGCCGAGATGGCACCACTGCCCTCCAGCACTCCAGTCTAAAAATAAAACAAACGAAAAGATACATGGCAAGAGGAAAAGCTGCCACCTTCGCTTGCCTCTCTGTATGAGTGAAGACATAACTCCTGGCCCTGCAGCAGCCATCCATGACCTTTAGGGACAGGCCTGAGGACAAAGTGAACCTGTCATGAACATATGAACTAGTCAGCTGTTGCTACAAGAATGCTGCAAACAACCCACCCCCGCCCCAAACTCAGTGGCTAATGCAGTCTTGTCTCAGGCTCCCAGATCATAGGCGAGCAAGTTGATGTGGTTTAGCTAACCTAGAATGGGCTGGGCCACCCTGTGTCAGGCTGCAGGGTGGGCTCTGGTCTTCCCCCGATGTGTTTATTCTGGGAACTAGGCTGAAGGGATGCTACAGCTGGGATGAATTCTTTTCAGGGCAGGTCTCAGGAGTGCGAGGGTCTACGTCAACTCACATGAGCATATTTAAGGTCTTGGATGACCAGTTGTGGTTGCTCATGCCTTTAATCCCAGCACCTTGGGAGGCCTAGGCAGGTGTATTGCTTGAGCCCAAGAGTTTGGGACCAGCCTGGACAACATTGTGAGACCCTGTCTCTACAAAAAATTTAAAAATTTGCTGGGCATGGTGGTGGGCACTTACATTCCCAACTACTTGGGAGGCTGAGGCAGGAGGATCACTTGAGCCCAGGAGTTTGAGGCTACAGTGAACTGTGATTGTCCTACTGCACACCAGCCAGGGCAACAGAGAAAGTCCCTTTCTCAAAGAAGCACAAAAAAAAAGAAAGAACTTGACTCAAATTCCAATGGCTGATGAGAGTCACGTGACCAAGCCCAGCACACCATTCAGGATGTATACTCACCCAGGGCAGGCGGAGGCCTGTGGATATTTACAGACCAATATCCCAACCTATCATGCAGCCACAGACATAACTGACCCAGGAACAGCCCTGCTGGCCTTCAGTTTTCCCCTCTGTGAGACAGGAATGTCTACCAGTACAGTCAGAGTTTTTCTACTTGCAGCCGAGATGGAAGCCAGGTCGTGGGGTGGGGTGGCGGCTGCAGGGCCTCCTAGGGAGAACGTACTATGAGAAAATATGGATTCTGGAGTAAGCACTAGGGCCTGAACAAAAAGGAGAGTTCCAGACTTGAGGCGGTGGCTGGGACTTGAACCCCCAACCCCATCCTCCTGCTGAGGTGTGTGCTGCACCCAAGGGAAAAGCTAGTTGTAGGTTTTTGAACTTAGAAAGCAGCTTCATCAACTTCTGCACTGGGGCTTAAGCACCTCCAGGCAGGAACCTCCTGAGTGAGCGTAAAGCATTCTGTCACAGACCCAGGATCTGCCTGGGTCTCAGGGGCTGGTGCTGTCAGGAAGTGTCTGGTGCTGGATCAAGGCACAGGCAAGGTCTGTGTGGAACAGAGGCTGGTGCAGCAAAGGCTCAGAGGCCAGGGCCTGGGCGTGGTGGCTCATGCCTGTAATCCCAGTACTTTGGGAGGCCAAGGCAGGCAAGTCACCAGGAGTTCAAGACCAGCCTGGTCAACGTGGTGAAACCCCACCTCTACTAAAAATACAAAAATTAGTTGGGTGTGGTGGCAGGCATGGGTAATCCCAGTTACTTGGGAAGTTGACTGGAAGAATCCCTTGAACCTGGGAGGCAGTGGTTGCAGTGAGCCGAGATCGTGCTGCTGCACTCCAGCCTGGGTGACAGAGCAAGACTCCGTCTCAAACAAACAAACAAAAAAGCTTAGAGGCCAGCTGAGGTGCCGCGCAGGGCTGGGAGAGGCCCACGGCACAACCAGAGGATCGGAGGCCAACAGAGGCCCATGCAGCCTGGTCAGATACACAGGTCCATGGAAGACTCCATTTGGGAACAGCCCAAACTCTCTTGTGGGGGCAGAAGGTGGGAGGTTTGTGGTGGACTAGGGTTCTGGGCCAAAGAGGTGGGCCTTGGGGCTGGGTACTGGATGTGCCTCTCCATGTGATCTTTTTGCACCCACAGGATGGTGAGGACTGTTCAGCCTTACGTCATGGCCTGAGGTTCCCAAGCTCAACACTCCCATCTTCTATAGATACAGAAATTCCCAGTGACCAGCCTCCAGTAAGAAGAGAGCAGGCAGCGGGGAACACTGGCTTAATAAATAAGAAAATAAAAAGAAGAAGAAACAGACCAGGTGTGGTGTCTCACACCTGTAATCCCAGCAATTTGGGAGGCTGAGGTGGGCAGATGACTTGAGGTCAGGAGTTCGAGACCAGCCTTGCCAACATGGTGAAACCCCGTCTCTACCAAAAACACAAAAATTAGCCAGATGTGGTGGTGCATGCCTGTAGTCCCAGCTACTCGAGAGACTGAGGTAGGAAAATCACTTGAACCTGGGAGGTGGAGTTTGCAGTGAGCTGAGATCACGCCACTGTACTCCAGCCTGGGCAACAGAGCGAGATACCCTCTCAAATTAAAAAAAAAAAAAAAAAAGAGGGAAATGACATCAACAGTTGCTGTCCACAGTATGTAGGGTAGCTTTCCAGGAGAGCCCTGGGGCATCTGGGGTGTCTGATATCCTATAGGCACTAATGCTTCCTTAATGCTGCCTGGTGTCCCCCACCTGATTTTAGACTAGGGACCGCAGAACAATGTGTGGTCCACAAGAGCTCAGCCAGGCTGACCACGGAGGCTCAGTGGACTGAGGGAATGGTCAGAATGTGTGGTTTCAACAGCTAAACCCAGGTACCCTGGTGTGTGTTTCTCAAATTAGTGATATGTGGGTGGTGAGTGATGGAGGTAGCTCTCACTGTAACCACATGCATCCTGGGCATTCCTTGAATGGCAGTGGGGGAAGATAGTGGAGGTAGGGGAAGAAAGGAGGAGTGGGGCAGGTGGGCGAGGACCACGGGAACTGTAGGACTTTAGAGAATTCAGATGTGTCATGGTCACTGTGGCCAGCAGGACCTTGGGCCCTCTGCCCACACGACTTCATGTGGTCTTGTAACCACCCCACTGGGAGGGGCTGTCACTATCATTTCACAAATGAGGAAGCAGAGACTCAGAGAAGGGAAGTACCATGCACAGAGATGAAAGGAATGGAGCTCAGCTAGCAGTCTATATGACCGTGGCCAAGGGGCCAAGAGGACCAAAGCTCAATTCAGGTCAAAACCCACCTCCGAGAGGGTCCAACTGGGCAGGAAGGTGTGCTGGGCATCTGTGCTCGTAGCCAGTCCTCCAGCTCCCTTTTCTTATACCCTCCTCTCCCCCAGGTGGAGCCTCAGGGGCCATATTTGTACCTCTCTGCTCCCCTGGCAACAGCTGATTAGACCAGAGGTGCAGGCTGATTCGAGCTGAGCCAATCAGCTTCTTTCCCCTGTGACTTTGGCCTTGAGAATCAGAGATACTGGGTTGAATTCCTAGCTGGTTATTTGAAAAGAGGCATTAAGCTGGGCTGGGCTGGCTGTGTTTGGCCACATGCTCATAGAATGGCAGAGAGAAGACTCAATCATGGAAAGCTTGAAATGCAGTTATGGGAGAGAGAGACAAGATAGAAAGAGACAGTCATGCATGAGAGATACTGAGACAAGGTGGGGAGAGGGAGAGAGAAAGGAAGGAAAGGAAGGAAAATAAGGAGGAAGACTGAGATAAAAAGAGAGAGAGACACAAGGAGCCTAAGACACTACCTCCAGGTCTCCTGACAAATTTCTGGGTCCCTACTCCTGCCTTCCTGAGGCTGCTGCATGTCCAGCCTCAGATCTCTGGGACCCTCCTGTTTTAACAAATCCCCTTCTCTTCTTGGGCTGTTTTGAAGAAGCTTTTTTTCTTTCTTTCTCTTTTTATTTTTTTACTTGCAATTAAAACCCCCTGACCTCATTGCCTTAAATCTGTACATTGTTTTGAGTGTACAGATTAATAATACAGATTGTTTTGGGTGTATAGATATTAATAATATTAATTCTTCTCATCCATGAGCATGAAATAGTTTTCCATTTATTTGGACCTTCAATTTCTTTATCAGTGTTTTATAATTTTCAGTATACAAATATTATACCTCCTTGGTTAAATTTATTCCTAGGTATTTTTTTAATGCCATTGTAAATAAGATGGTTTTCTTGATTTCTTTTTCACCTAGGTTGTTGTTTTTGTATAGATCTGCTATTGACTTTTGTGTGTTGATTTTGTATCTCGTGATTTTGCTGAATTTATTTATGAGATCTAACAGGGTTTTTGTGTGGAATCTTTGGGATTTTCTGCATATAGAATCATGTCATCTGCAAATAGAGATCATTTTACTTCTTCCTTTCTGATTTAGATGACTTTTATTTCTTTTTCTTGTCTGACTGCTCTTGCTAGTACTTCCAGTACCATGTTGAATAGAAGTGGAGAGAGTGGGCATCCTTGCCTTGTTCCAGATTTCAGTAGGAAAGTTTTTTATTGTTCCCCATTAATTATGGTGTTAGCTGTGGTTTTTCATAAATGGCCTCTATTATGTTGAGAAACTTTCTTTCTTTGTCAAAACTGTTAAGAGTTTTTATCCAGAAAGGATGCTGAACTTGGTCAAGTGCTTTTTCTGTTTCAACTGAGATGATCATGTGGTTTTTATCTTTCATTCTGTTAATGTAATGTACCACATTGATTGATTTGTGCACGTTAAAGCAGTCTTGCCTGTCAGGAATAGATCCTACTTGGTCATGACGTGTAGTCTTTTTTGTGTATTCTTAATTTTGGTTTGCTTATATTTTATTGAGGATTTTTGCATCGATGTTCATTATAGAGATTGGCCTGTAGCTTCTTCTTCTTCTTCTTTTTTTTTTTTTTTTGTGGTATCTTTGTCTGGCTTAAGTATTAAGGTGATGCTGGCCTCACAACATGTGTTTGGAAGCATTTCATCTAGCTCTATTTTTTTTGGTAGAGTTTAAGAAGAACTGGTAATAATTCTTTGAATGGCTGGCTGAATTCAGCCATGAAGCCATTTGGTCCTAGGCTTTTCTTTGTTGGAAAATTTTAAATTACTTTTTGATACAGTTTGGATGTTGCTCCCACCCAGATCTCATATTGAGTGTTGGAGGTGTGACCTGGTGGGAGGTGATGTGATCATGAGGGCGGATTTCTCATGAATGGCTTAGTACCATCCCCTTGGTGCTGCCCTTACCATAGTGAGTGGGTTCTCCCGAGATCTCGTCATTTTAAAGTCTGTGGCCCTCCCCCTCTCTCTCTTGCTCCTGCTCCCACCATGTGAGAGGCCTGGCTCCCCCTTCACCTTCCGCCATGATTGTAAGTTTCCTGAGGCCTCCCCAGAAGCAGATGCCAATATTATGCTTCCTGTATGGCCTGCAGAACCATGAGCCAACAGAACCTCTTTTCTTACAAATCACCCAATCTCAGATATTTCTTCATAGCAATGCGAAAATGGCTTAATACACTTGTTCAGTCCCTTTGTTATTAGTGTGTTCAAGCTTTCTATTTCCTCCAATTCAATCTTGATAGGTTACATTTTTCTAGGAATTTATCCATTTCCTCTAGGTTATCCAAAATGTCCATACCCAAAGCAATGTATAGATTTAAGGGAATCTCTATCAAAATTCCAATGGCAATTTCACAGAAATAGAAGAAACAATTATAAAATTCATATGGAACCACAAAAAAACCCTGAATAGCCAAAGAAATACTGAGAAAGAAAAATAAAGAGGCATCATACTTCCTGAATTTTTTTTTTTAAATGGAGTTTTGCTCATTTGTCACCCAGGCTGGAGTGCAGGAGCGCTATCTTGGCTCACTGCAACCTCTGCCTCCAAGGTTCAAGCAATTCTCCTGCTTCAGCCTCCTGAGTAGCTGCGACTACAGGTGTGCACTACCACGACCAGCTAATTTTTTGTGTTTTTAGTAGACAGGGTTTCACCATGTTGGCCAGGCTGGTCTCTAACTCCTGACCCCAGGTGATCCACCCACTTTGGCCTCTCAAAGTGCTGGGATTACAGGTGTGGGCCACTGTACCCGGCCTGATTTAAATTATATTACAAAGCTACAATGATTAAAACAGTATGTTACTAACATAAAAACAGAAACATAGACTGATGAAACAAAACAGAGAGCCCAGAAATAAATCCAAACATATATGGTCAATCAATTATTGATAAGACCACCAAGAGGACACAATGGGGAACAGATAGTCTCTTCAATAAATGAAAATCCAAATGGAAATTTCCATTTGGATTTCCATAAGCAAAAGAATGAAATTGGACCCTTATCTTATACCATATGCAAACGTCAATCCAAAATGGATCAAAGACCTAAATGTAAGACCTGAAACCATAAAGCTCCTAGACTCTTCTTGACTCTTCCTGAAACCATAAAGTCTCCTAGACACAGGGGAAAAGCTCCACAACATTGGCCTTGGCAATAATTTTTTGGACATCACACAAAAAACTCAGGCTACAAGAACAAAAATAAGTAAATGAGACTACATTAAAAAAAAAAAACAACTTCTGCACAACAAAGGAAACGATCAACAAAATGAAGAGACAACTAATGGACTGGGAAAAAATCATTGCCAACCACATATATGATAAGGGATTGACATCCAAAATTTGTTAAGAACTCTTATAACTCAATAGCAGAAAAACAAATAATCCAATTTTAAAATTGGGCAAATGATCTGAACACATATTTCTCCAACGAAGATATAAAAATGGCCAATAGGTATATCAAAAGATGCTCAAAATCACTATCATAAGAAAATGCAAGTTAAAATTACCATGAGATAGCACCTTATAGTAAGGATGGCTGTTACCACAAAGACCAGTGACAGCAAATGTTAGTGAGGGTGTGGAAAAAAGGGAACCCCAGTACGTTGTTGGTGGAAATATAGATTAGCATAGCCACTATGGAGAACTGTGTGGAGGTTCCTAAAGAAATCAAAAATAGAACTACCATGGGACCCAGCAATCCCTCTTCTGGGTATATACCCAAAGGATTTTTTTTATTAGTCCATTTTTGCATTGCAATAAATACCTGAGACTGGGTAATTTATAAGGAAAAGAGGTGTCATTGGCTCACAATTCTGCAGTCTGTACAGGAAGCATGGTGGCCTGTGCTCCTGGGGAGGCCTAGGGAGCTTTTACTCATGGCGGAGGGGCAAAGCCAGAGCTGGCATCTTACACAACAGGAGCAGAAGGAAGAGAGAAAGAGAGAGAGGGAGGAGGTGCTGCATGCTTTTAAACAACCAGATCTCGTGAGAACTCACTCACTATACAGTACCATGAGAACTCTGCCCCCGTGATCCAATCACCTCCCACCAGGCCCTTCCTCCAATATTGGGGATTGCAATTCGACATGAGATTTGGGTGGGGACACAGATCCAAACCGTATCAGAGATGAAGTCACCTTGGAAAGACGTCTGCATTCCCGTGTCCATTGCCACGTTATTCACAACAGCCAAGATATGGAGACAATCTCAATGTCCATTGATAGATGAATGGATAAAGAAAATGTGATATATATGTACAATGGAATATTATTTGGCTTTAAAAAAGGAGTTTCTGCCATTTGCCACAACACGAATGGACCTGGAGGATGTTGCACAGGTGAAATAAGCCAGGCACAGGAGGAAAAAGGTTGCACGATCTCGCTGATATGTGGAACATTTTTCAAAAGATTCTCTATCTCAATACACAGATAGAGAATGAAGCAGTGGTCACAGGGGTGGGGGAATGGGAAGATGCAGGTCAAAATGATATAAAATAGTGGGTATACAGGATGAAGGAGCCAAGAGATCTGACATGCACTGTGAGGACTAAAGTTCATAAAATTGTATTGTATTGGGGATTTCTGTTAAATAAGCAGATTTTAGCTGCTCTCATCACACATTTTAGAGAAGTAACTGTGAGATGGTAGGTATGTTCATCTACCTCGCTACAGTAACTACTTGACTCTCTCTCTATATAGCATCATATTGTCAACATCACATACACACAGTAAAATTTATATTTAAAAAAACCAATAGGCCAGCCGTGCTGGTTTACACCTGCAATACCAGCACTTTGGGAGGCCAAGGTGGGCAGATCACGAGGTCAGGAGATTGAGACCATCCTGGCTAACACAGTGAAATCCCTTCTCTACTAAAAATACAAAAATTAGCTGGGTGTGGTGGCAGGCGCCTGTAGTCCCAGCTACTCCGGAGGCTGATGCAAGAGAATTGCTTGAACTTGGGAGGTAGAGTTTGCAGTGAGCCGCAATCGTGCCACTGCACTGTAGCCTGGGCCATATAGCCAGACTCCATCTCAAAGAAAAGAAAGAAAGAAAGAAAGAAAGAGAGAGAGAGAGAGAGAGAGAGAGAGAGAGAGAGAAAGAAAGAAGGAAGGAAGGAAGGAAG
>NW_012122931.1:11235161-11237002 GCF_000951035.1 Colobus angolensis palliatus
AAGAAAGAAGGAAGGAAGGAAGGAAGGAAGGAAGGAAGGAAGGAAGGAAGGAAGGAAGGAAGGAAGGAAGGAAGGAAAAGAAGGAGCAACAATCTTGATCTATGACATAGCAGGGGTGGCCCCTGTGATCAAATTTGCCAGGGATGCTCCGCCAGAAATCTCTGAGTTACCCTGGCTCTGTCTCCCACTTCCCTGACTCCTCCTTCTGCAAGTCCACAGGTTCTGTTCTCACCCATCTCTCCATCTGGCTCCTTTGCAGCCCCCGAGGCCACTGCCCCAGCCCACACCTCTCCCCTTTCTCCTGGCCCCTGCTCAGCCTCCTTCCTCTCTGTCATCCTGTCCCCAGCCTCAGCTCCTGCAGAGGGGCCTGGCTCACTCATGCGTTCAGCAAATGTAAAAGCAACCTTGCCCATTACCAGGCCTGCTCCTTGCTGGAACAGCACAGACCACTGGGAAGCCAATGGGTCAGGTCATTAAGAGCAAAACCCACATTCTCACTGTAGCCCACAGGCTCTTCCCAGCCTGGCCAGCCTCTCCAGACTCACTTTCCTGGGAATCCCTGCTTTCCAGCCCCACTGGCTGCCTCCTGCTGCCTCAGGCCCTTGACAAATGCTGTGCCCTCTGCCTGAACAGCTCTTCCTGATACTGGTTCCTTCTCATCCTGCAGGTCCAATTCAGAGAGCCAGCTCTGATTCCTCCTCCAATATCTATCTATCTATCTATTATCTATCTATCTATCTATCTATCTATCTATCTATCTATCTATCTATCTATCTATCTATCTATCTATCTATTGATCTATCGATCTATCGATCTATCTATCTATCTATCTATCTATCTATCTATCTATCTATCTATCTATCTATCTATCTTTGAGATGGAGTCTCACTCTGTCACCCAGGCTGGAGTGAAGTGGCATGATCTGGGCTCACTATAACCTCCACCTCCTAGGTTCAAGTGATTCTCCTGCCTCAGCCTCCCGAGTACCTGGGATTATAGGCACATACCACCACACCCTGCTAATTTTTTTGTATTTTTGGTAGAGATGGTGTTTCACCATGTTGGCCAGGTTGGTCTTGAACTCCTGACCTCAAGTGATCTGCTCGCCTCGGCCTCCCAAAGTGCTGGGATTACAGGTGTGAGTCACCGCACTTGGCCTCCTCCTCCAATCTAATGCCGGTCTCCTTTCTTCTACATCTTGGCACCCTGTTTGTCTCCCTTAGAGAACTTACCATATATTGTAGTCATTTTTGTTTGTTGACCTGATTTTTGTCTGCCACTAACATCAGACTATAATCTCCATGAGTACAGGGAACTTGACTGTTTTGTTCACCACTGAATCTCCTGTACCCAGGACAGGGTCTGTGGTGATAATGAATGAATGAATGAATGAACGAATGAATGACTGCGGCTCCGCAGCCAGGAGTGGGATGGGGCCGAGAGCAATCCTTGAAGCCTCCAGCTTTAGCTCTGCCCCCAGACGCACACAAGCCTTCTCTTGTGACAAAACTGCCCACAAGGGCGACAGCCTTCGTCAGCGTTCTGTGGATCCGTTTAGTGTCTCTTTGTGCAGCTTCTTCATTCCAGGACACAGGAGCTTTGTGTGATCAAAAGGCCATCAGTATGTGTGTCACCAGAACCAAAGAGCAACTGCCCCCTTTCCCAGGATGAGTCTGAGAACTGTTGACCACTTGGAAAGAAGGGCAGAATTTTAAAATTACGGCCAGGCGCGGTGGCTCAAATCTGTAATCCCAGCACTTTGGGAGGCCGAGACGGGCGGATCACGAGGTCAGGAGATCAAGACCATCCTGGCTAATACGGTGAAACCTCGTCTCTACTAA
>NW_012122931.1:11237612-11263367 GCF_000951035.1 Colobus angolensis palliatus
CACCCAGCTAATTTTATATTTTTAGTAGAGTTGGGGTTTCACCATGTTGGCCAGGCTGGTCTCAAACTCCTGACCACAGGTGATCCGCCCGCCTCAGCCTCCCAAAATGCTGGGATTACAGGCATGAGCCACCTTGCCTGGCCTCAGTAATTACTTATTAAGTATTAATTCATTTTTTAAATATTAATTATGAATACAACTGTAGTTGACCCTTGAACAAGATGGGTTTTGAGCTGTGTGGGTCCCCTTATACATGGATTTTTTTCTTTTCTTTTTTCTTTCTTTCTTTCTTTTTTTTTTTTTTTGAGGTGGAGTCTGGCTCTGTCGCCCAGGCTAGAGTGCAGTGGTGCGATCTCAGCTCACTGCCAGCTCTGCCTCCCGGGTTCATGCCATTCTCCTGCCTCAGGCTCCTGAATAGCTGGGACTACAGGCGCCCGCCACCACACCTGGCTAATTTTTTGTACTTTTAGTAGAGACGGGGTTTCACCGTGTTAGCCAGGATGGTCTCGATCTCCTGACTTCGTGATCCGCCAGCCTCAGCCTCCCAAAGTGCTGGGATTACAGGCGTGAGTCACCGCGCCTGGCCTTTTTTTTTTTCTGGAGACAGAGTCTCACTCTGTCACCCAGGCTGGAGTGCAGTGGTACAAGATCTGAGCTCACTGTAACCTCTGCCTCCCAGGCTCACGTGATCCTCCCACTTCAGTCTCCCCAGTAGCTGGGATGACAGGTGTGTGCCTCCATGCCTGGCTAATTTTTTTTGTATTTTTTTGTAGAGATGGGGTTTCACCATGTTCCCCAGGCTGATCTCAAACTCCTGGGCTCAAGCAATCCCCTTACCTCGGCCTCCCAAAGTGCTGGGATTACAGGCATGAGCCACTGTGCCCTGCCAATATGTGAATTTTTTCAAATAAAAGTTACACCGAGTACACCTGCTCTCCCACCTCCCCTTCTGCCTATTCCACCTCTTCCATTTCTTTCACCCAAGACAGCAAGACCAACCCCTCCTCCTCCTCCCCAGCCTACTCAGTGTGAAGATGATAAGGATGAAGGCCTTTATGATGATCCACTTCGACTTAGTGAACAGTACGTATGTATTCTCCGCTTTATGATTTCGCTAATAACATTTTCTTTTCTCAAGCTTACTTTATTGTAAGAATTTGGTCTATAACACATAACATAAAAGATACGTGCTAATGAACTGTTGTCAGTCAGGCTTCTGGTCAACAGCAGGCTATCAGCAGTTAAGTTTGAGGACAGTCAAAAGTTATACATGGATTTTCAAGTACGCAGGGGGTTAGAGCCCCTAATTCCTGCATTGTTCAGGGGCCAACTGTATTAAAATAATGGGCAAAATAATCAATAAGCCAATAGTCATACTGTAAAAAGAGAACAAGTTCTCTGGGTGCCAGGCAGTCTGGCTGGGTGGCCCAGTAGGACAGAGAGTGGTGGTGTGCATATGTGGCTAGAGCATGGAGAGGCCATGAGAAAAAGGGGTCTCCTGGGTGACATTCACGCCAGAGGTGCAGCTTGACAGTAAGAGCTGGGAAGGTGCCCTAAGAAGTGGGCAGAGGCCAGAAGTGCCAATCTCAAAGACTGTTTCTGAGCTAGGTGGGCCGAGGGTGTCTATGTTTGTTCCTTCTGCTAGTCTTCCAGCAGACCAGGCTCTGGGGAAGGCTCGTGGTCTTGTCCTTTACCTGCTGTCTGGTGGGTGGGATTGGGGGCCAGTATAACTGGATTCTATCTGAAGGTGAGAAGCCTGGTCAAGCTGGGTCCAGAGTAGAGATGTCAAAGCCCAAGCAGTCTGAACGAGTGTTGGATTTGCAGTCAGAGTGGAACCCAGTGGTGTGCTGGTAAACCAGCTCTTCAACAGCAAAGCCCTAATTTGTAGCATTTGCCAATTTCCGTGGTGTAAATATTCACACCATGGCTGATTTCAAGCCACCAATGGGATGTCACTGAATGCAGAGTTGGGAAAACAGCCAGCTCCAGCACAGCCAGCCAGGGCAATGGGGATGGGGAGCAGCTGATCACAGCGGCTGCACTGGCCGGTGGCCTGGAGGGTCCTAAGGAGTGAGGCCACAGCCCCAAAGGATCTCTAGAGGGATTGGCATGGGTAGGCAGCTCTCACCAAATGGATCAGAAGAGACAGGAGGTTTCCTGGTTGCTCATGGGACTGTGTTTATGTCCCTAGCACTATCCCCACAGGTGCGTGGCAGGTGACTACTGTAGTGAGGCCTCAGCCTGGGAAATAAGAGAATGGCCCATTGCTCAGGACTCTGGCCTGTGAGCAGAGCTAGAGGAGCAGCAAAGGCTGGGGGGGTTCACTCGTTCACTCATTCATTCAACAAAGACTGAATAAGCTCTGACTGTGTCCTAGGCGCAGTGCTAGGGATCAGGGACACAAGGGAACAGGAGAGACATGACTCTTCCTTTCATGGAAATTTCAGAGTCTAGCAGAGGCTATGGGTATGAAAGCAAGTAATCAAAATGCATTGCATGTGAAAAGTTCTGGGACCCGCGCAGTGGCTCATGCCTGTAATCCCAGCACTTTGGGAGGCTGAGGCAGGCGGATCACCTGAGGTCAGGAGTTCGAGAACAGCCTGGCCAACATGGTGAAAGCTTGTCTCTACTAAAAATACAAAAAAATTAGCTAGGCATGGTGGTGTGCGCCTGTAATCCTAGCTACTTGGGAAGATGAGGCAGGAGAATCACTTGAACCTGGGAGGCAGAGGTTGCAGTGAGCCAAGATCATGCCACTGCACTCCAGTGATAGAGTGAGACACTGTCTCAAAAATTAAAAATGAAAATAGAAGAGTTATGGATGGGGATCCCCAGGGCCCAGGGGAGCTCAGGGTACAACCAGCCTCAAGTGGAGAGGGTCATCAGGGAAGGCTGCCCAGGGGAAAGGCTGTGGGCAGCTTGGAAGTCAGCCCTGTGGGGGATGGAGTGTGTGGATGGGGAAAGGGAGCGTGTTCCAAACAGCGGAACAGCCTGTGCAAAGACCCCAGAGCAAGGCACTGAAGGACCCTCAGTCTGGTTGGAGGGTGGGGTGCAAGGGGAGGGAGTGGTAGGGAGGAAGAAAATGAGTCAGCAGGGGCTGCAGGGAGGAAGCCATTGGAGGTGTTTGCTGAGGAATGCTGAAATCCGACCCCCTCCTCCCCCATTCCCACCAAGGGTCATTCTGGCAGCTCTGGAGACAAGAGGAGGCAGGGGAAACAGTTACAAATGTCCCAGCAAGAGACAAGGAGGGCTTGAGCTGGAGAGGCAGGGGACAGGGTCAAAACATATTTCAGAGGTTGACAGATGCACGTGGAGTTGAGCAAACAGTGATCAAGGATTGTTGGCTTGAAAAACAGGATATTGGGGATACCATTTGCCAAAAAGGGGTAAGCCTGGGAGAGGAATAGGTTGGGGTGGGGGAAGCTCATGGTGGGCGTGTTGTGATGTTTTTTGACTCTAAGCTTCTTTGATCCTTCAGGGAGCTCCCCGCCCCCGGAGTCTTGGTAGAGCAGAGGTCAGGACCAGCAACATCATTTGCAGGGCTAATTATGCAAATTGTAAATGCAAATCCCATGCAAAATGGAAATGTACAGCCCCTTGTTCAAAAATGCTTGCAAATTTCAAGACAGTGACCACAGAGCATTGAACCAAATGAGGGGCTGCACAGGCCACCTGTCCCTGAAGTCAGTCCTGACACAGGTACTTATTTTTCCAACACTACTCGTGGCTCAGGAGCCACAAAATGACATTGAAATAGATGGCATCTAAAACCATGGAATCAGGTGAGGACACCCAAGGATAGAAGGTGACAGCAAAGGAGAGGACCCAACACTGACCTTGGGCATTCAAGCATTTACAGGTCCATAGAGGAGAAGAATAAAGGAAAAAATTGCAAAGGAGCTAGAAATGTATAAAACCAGAAGGGTGTGGTGTCCTGGAAGCTGCGAGAGTAAAGTGATTGAAAAACTGCTCGACACTGGGCACGGAGGCTCACGCCTGTAATCCCAGCACTTTGGGAGGCCGAGGCAGGTGGATCACGAGATCAGGAGATCGAGACCATCCTGGCTAACATGGTGAAACCCTGTCTCTACTAAAAATACAAAGAAATTAGCTGGGCGTGGTGGTGCGCGCCTATAGTCCCAGCTACTTAGGAGGCTGAGGCAGGAGAATCACTTGAACCTGGGAGACAGAGGTTGCAGTGAACCGAGATCGCACCAACTGCACTCCAGCCTGGGCAATAGAGCAAGACTGTCTCAAAAAAGAAAAAGAAAAGAAAAAAGAGAAGAGGAAAAGAGAAGAAAAGGAAAGAAAAGAAAAGAAAACACACTTTTCTTTTCTCAGTGGAGAGCTGCTGAGAGGCTGAGGATCACAACCACTCAGCAGGGGCCGGGGGTGGGCTGGGGGCAGGTGATGAGGTACCCGGGGTAGTGCTGCTCAGATGTTGTTATAATTACAATAATTATTATTATTTGGGATAGTCTCGCTCCGTTGCCCAGGTTGGAGTGCAGTGGCGGGATCACAGCTCACTGCAGCCTCAACCTCCTGGGTTCAAGCAATCTTCCCGCCTCAGCCTCCCGAGTAGCTGTGACTACAGGCATATGCCACCATGCCTGGCTAATTTTTATTTTTATTTTTGTAGATATGGGGTCTCCCTATGTTACTCAAGCTGGCCTCAAACTCCTGGGCTCAAGCAATCTTCCCACCTCAGCTTCCCAAGTAGCTGGAACTACAGGTGCACATCACCAAACCCTGGCTAATACATTATGTCTCTAATTATATATATATATATATATTTTAGAGACAAGGTTTCACCACGTTGCCCCAGGCTCAAGCAATCCACCCACCTTGGCATCCCAAAGTGCTGGGATTACAGGCCTGAACCACCACACCTTGCCATTGCTCAGATTTTAACGTGCACAAAATCACACAAGGATCTTGTGAAACCGCAAATACTGATTCCTCAGGTCCAAGGAGGAGCCTGAGACTGCACATTTCCAACAAGCTCCCAGGTGCTGCTGCTGTGGCTGGTGGGAGGACCACACCTTGAGAAGCGAGCTCCAGGGCCATGGGTTTCAAATTTGGCTGCACAGAGGAAACACCTAGAGAACATGACTAGCATGGACCGTATCCCAGACTGATTAACTCAGAATCCCCAGGGGTGGGAACAAGACACTGGGAATTTCTTAAGTTCCGCAGGTAATTCCAATGTGTAGCCAAGGTCAAGGACTATTACTAAGACGTTCAGAGCTTAAATTAGTGTGTGTTTGTTGCTGCAGATAGCTCTTCCTGTTTAATCCTTACATGGATATCATTATTATTATATATTTCTATTACGCATTTTATTCTGATCATTATCATAATGTAATATGATTGTTTTTAGAGTTTACCATTTATTGCAATGCATTGAGCTGGGCACTTTATACTCATTATCATCATTACTATCATTGTTATTTTTAAAATAGGAAGAGCTCTTGGAGGGATGGATAGGTGGAGCACAGAGGATTTTTAGGGCAGTAGAAACACTCTGTACGATAGTATAATGGTGGGTGAATGTCATTATACATTTGTCCAAAGCCATAGAATATACAACCCCGAGAATGAACCCTGAGCTAAACTATGGACTCTGAGTGATAATGATGTCTCAATACAGGTTTGTCAATTGTAGCAAAGGGACCACTCTTGTGGGGATGTGGCTGATGGGAGAGGCTGTGCCCATGTGGGGGCAGAGGGCATAGGGCATATAGGAACTCTTTATACTTCCTGCTTATTTTTTCTGTTAACCTGAAGTAGCTCTTAAAAAATAAAATCTTTTAAAAAATAGAAAGAGCTCATGTTTATGGAAGGCTTGCCTTGTACCAGACACTGTGCTATGTGCTTTGTGTGTATTATCTTATTCCACAAATGAACAAACTGAGAATCAGAGAGATTTTAAAAACCGTCCCATGATTATATAGCTAATATGTGGTGGAGACAGTTTGCAATTTCAGATCTATTTCAAAGCCCATGTGCCTATCCACTATTCTCTAAAACCATGTTTTTCAAATGTTTCTAATGATAAAGATGATCTGGCCGGGCATGGTGGTTCACACCTGTGATCCTAGCAGTTTGGGAGACTGAGGTGGGTGGATCACCTGAGGTCAGGAGTTTGAGATCAGCCTGGCCTGAAACTCTGTCTCTACTAAAAATACAAAAATTAGCTGGGCAAGGTGGTGGGCACCTGGAATCCTAGCTATTTGGCTGAGGTGGGAGAATCGCTTGAAACTGGGAGGCAACAGAGAGGGACTCTGTCTCAAAAAAAAAAAAAAAAAGATAATCTGATGCTTGTTAAAAAAAAAAAACAGATTCCTAGGACCCTCCTTTGGGGAACCTGACTTAGTATCTCTGAGGTGGGACTCAGTCTCTATATTTTTCTTCCTCCCTCCCTCTGAGATCCTTATCATCAGGCAAGCTTGGGAAACACTGCTATAATACCTAATGATAGGATTGTGGTATATAGTTTTATCGTTGACAATAAAATTCATTCCCTTC
Organism: Colobus angolensis palliatus; assembly: GCF_000951035.1. Lineage (NCBI taxonomy): Eukaryota > Metazoa > Chordata > Mammalia > Primates > Cercopithecidae > Colobus > Colobus angolensis. The sequence goes on from NW_012122931.1 coordinate 11,244,141, forward strand.
TTTGTAAGAGGATTATCCAGCCCCACCCTTTCCCTGTCTCCTGGTAGGCAGGAGTGCAGCTGTCTGCACCTTTGCCAGGCTTGGCAGTGAGTTCCTCTGACCACTGGGAAGGGAACAACATGACCTGTGCATGTCTAGCACAAGCTTTAAGTGCAGTTGCATGGTCCAGCTTGCTCTCCTGCACTTCTGCTCTCTGTCCTGAAAGTGACTTGTCCCAGAGTGGGGCTGTGTCTTCAGCCTGGGTCCCAGAACAAGAAAACACATGGGGCGGAGCAAACCTATAGTCCTTGTGAGAAACAAAGATTTGTTGCTGTAAGCCATTGAGATTTGGTGGGGGAGATGTTGTTTGTTACACAGCACAGCTGACTAATACAACATTTAGTTATAATACTAACAATGGTGACATCTCTTGAGTACTTCTTATGTATGAAGCACTTTATACATATATATGTATAGAGCCTCTCATCTTAGCAAAAATAAACTGCAAGCTTGGGATTATTATTGCCATTTTGGAGATGAGGAAACTGAGGCTCAAAGAGAGCTTGCCCAAAGTCACCCTGCCAGGAGTTGCACAGCCACCATCTGATCCCAAAGTTCTTCATGTCACAACTGAGCTTTCCTGTCCTGGCCTTCCCTCTTTTTCCCACCTCTCCCCTCTGTTTTCTGCTAGTATCAGTCTCAAGTGCAACCTGTTGGCAGAAACAGACATATGCAATATTTAATTCACTTTAATTAAAATAAATTTTAGTGGATTTTTTTTTTTTCTGGGACATAACTCATTGTGATGGGAACCCATTGGATTTTAATGGGAAACGTATTAGAGGAACATATTGTGATCTTTAATGAAGCTGGGCTGTGTGGAGAACCACCTACAGGTAATTAGAAGCCCTCCAGGCCCTTGGGGAATAAGGTGAAATGAACTTCGGTTTGTTTAAGACAATTAGTGCAGACAATGATCTGGGAACGAATTAAATGGTCCTTGATTAGGAGCAGCTGTGCAGGTGGCATCCTCAGGAAAATGGGACGCACAAGTGGGGCTCTTAAGAAAGAGTGATTATTAGTGCTTATCTGTTTATATTGGCAGCCGGCACTTCCGCAGGCTGGAGGTTTGATCAGGTGGCTCCTCCCCGCCCCACCCCTCCCTGCTGCCCTTCCTCACTGATACAGGGTCCTTCTGAGTCTGCCAGGTGTCTCAAGAGGCCTTCTGGGTTGTGATAGCAGATGGGTGCATCTATAATGGCAGAACTGGAAGCTTCTATACTCCCACTAGTACATGGCTCCATATTGATGGACACTTCTATGCTGGTGGGATTGGCAACCTCTATGTTCTTAAGGATGCATTTTTTTTTTTTTTTTTTTTTTTGAGACAGTGTTTCACACCTGTTGCCCAGGCTGGAGTGCAATGGCATGGTCTCGGCTCACTGCAACCTCTGCCACCCAAGTTCAAGTGATTCTCCTGCCTCAGTCTCCCAAGTAGCTGGGATTATAGGTGCCCTCCACCATACTTGGCTATTTGTTGTATTTTTAGTGGAGACGAGGTTTCCCCATGTTGGCCAGGCTGGTCTTGAACTCCTGACCTCAGGTGATCTGCCTGCCTTGGACTACCAAAGTGCTGGAATTACAGGTGTGAGCCAGTGTGCCTGGCCAAGGATGGGTGTTTCTATACTAGTTAAAGTGACCACTTCTATGCTTACACACACGCATGTGCTTATGTTTGCTGCTCTAGGAGCCACTGTACTCCTAAAGGAGGCATTGCCCCTGTTCTGGCATGGGCTTATTCTATTCATGCTGGACCACTGGGTGCATTCACACCACAAGGAATGCTAAATAGCGCACCAACCATGCCGGGCGCTTCTATACTGTAGAGCTAAGCATGCTTCTCCTTTGCCCCGAATGAGTCTCTGCATATGCAGGGAGGAGGAATCTTCCCCAGAACATGGGAAGGCTGCCTGGGAGAAGGGACATCTAGAGAGAATCCTGGTGGGAGTTAGCAAGGGGGCACTTCTAGAGTGATAGAAATAGAGCTCACATGTGTGGCTGCTTCTACACTGATGCAAACAAAGGCACCTACAGTGGCTGCGCTGGGAGTGTCCATGGGGACAGGAATGATTCTTCTGAAAGAACTGGTGAGTCTACACTGGCAGGGAAGTGTGCTCTATGCAGATAGAGATGAGCACTTTTCTACACTCGCATAAATGGAAATCCTGGCATTTGCTAGAATGAGTGTTTCTGTAGATGGGCATGTCCACGTTGGCAAGGATGAGCATACCTATACCGGCAGGGTTAAGTCCTAGAAAAATACGGAGCTTTTGCACCGAAAGGGATGGGCATTCCCTCATTGGTGCGGATGTGTGTGTCCACACCAGTCTCTGATATTTCCTAACTTTTTTTTTTTTTTGAGACAAAGTCTCACTCTGTCATCCAGGCTGGAGTACAGTGGCACGATCTTGGCTTACTGCAACCTCTGCCTCCTGGGTTCAAGCAATTCTCGTGCCTCAGCCTCCCAAGTAGCTGGGATTAAAGGCATGTGCCACCACGTCCGGCTAATTTTGTATTTTTAGTAGACACGGGGTTTCACCATGTTGGCCAGGCTGGTCTCGAACTCCTGACCTCAGGTGATCTGCCTGCCTTGGCCTTCCAAAGTGCTGGAATTATAGGCGGGAGCCACCATGCCTGGCACATTTCCTAAATCTTGACCAGTAAACCAGCGTGATCCCACTGACGTGTCCTCTGTTTCAGACCATCCTGCCTGTGGATGGAAGAGGCAGCTACTCTGTGGGTGGCGCGGGGGTGGGGAGAGAATGACGAAAGAAGCAGGACCACTGGTGACCTATACCTGCCCAGGAGGGGAGTATAAGGGAGGCCCTGATCCTGGGGAAAGCCCAGAGGAACTCAGCTCAGCCCAGAGCCCAGAGTGGATTCCAGGCAAACTTTCTGGTACCTAGAACCAGGGAGGCCAGGGAGGGTGGCAGCTGGGACCCCCTGTCACCACCCAGCAGCCCAGAGCCCCTTCCCTAACCCCCTCTCTGTTCCAGCTCCTGGCAGGGGCTGCTGTGAGATTCCCCATGCAACCCTGACACAGGGCTGTAGCTAAAACATTGGTCTGGCAGTTTTCCCTCTTTAAGTTGAAGTGTGATGTTGGCAGGCAGCGAGCTGTGGTGGCAGGCTGCCAGGGGGAGCATGTGTTGGAAATCCTTGTTCCATGTTGCAGCAATCTGGGGCTCCCCCACCCGCAAACTGCTCCAGAGCCAGCCAGCCCTGGAGACCAGAGCCTCATGCTGATGGGGAGCAGTCACAGAGATGAGGGGCCTGATGAGGCACAGGGGCTCAGAGGACCAGGAAGAGGGAGAGAAGCATGAGTAGAGATCATCAGAACTGAGATGGAGCCACGGAGAGACATGGAAATAGAACAGCCAGAGACATAGACCCAGAGAGACACACACAGCCAGAGAGAAACCGAGAGACCCGTGGTCAGAGAGATCCAATGAAGACTGAATTTAAGGAAGATAAGGGCCGGGCACGGTGGCTCACGCCTGAAATCCCAGCACTTTGGGAGGCCAAGGCAGGTGGATCACTTGAGGTCAGGACTTCAAGACCAGCCTGGCCAACGTGGTGAAAACCCGTCTCTACTAAAAATACAAAACTTAGCCGGGTGTGGTGGCACACGCCTGTAATCCCAGCTACTCAGGAGGCAGAGGCAGGAGGATAGCTTGAACTTGGGAAGTGGAGGTTGCAGTGAGCTGAGATCACACCACTGCACTCCAGCCTGGGCAACAAGAGCAAAACACCGTCTCAAATAAATAAATAAATAAAAATAAGGAAGATAAGAAATACAGAAGAGTGAGCAAAAGGGACAGACTGGGCATACAGTTCTGTCTCTAAATCTCCTGTTGTCAGAAAATATATATATATATATATATTTAAATAAATGTATACTATCTATAACAGTTGTAGAAAACAAGAAAGAGAATCCTCAGTGGACCAGTAACTTTGGAGTTCCTGAAAGATGGAAAGTAGACAGTCTTGGATTGACGGAGGGGCTCACAGTGTCTGCGCCACAGGAGAGATCCACTGTGCAAGGCAGGGCCGGCTCCAGGAGTGCTCCAAGCTCAGAGTCAGCAGAACCCAGGAATACTCAGACCAGTGAGAGAGCCTGGGGCAGTCATGACAGTTAGCAGTTGAGAGGGTTTAGAGCAGCCAAGCTGGCCAGCTCCTCACTGCCCAACTGCCCCCAGCACCCCCACCCCACCCATCACTCACGCTGAACACCCAGCAGAAGTGGAGCTTGCCCACTAACTGGAGGTGTGTAAGGGAATATTTAAGTCTGAGAGTCAGAACATGCCCTAAAGGAGCGGCCCCCAACCTTTTTGGCACCAAGGACCGGTTTCATGGAAGGCAGCTTTTCCATGGAGGGGGTAGGGGGAAGGAATGATTTTGGGATGAAACTGTTCCACCTCAGATCATCAGGCATTAGATTCTCATAAGGAGCGTGCAACCTAGATCCTTGCATGCTCAGTTCACAGTAGGGTTTGTGATGTTACGGGAATCTAATGCCACCGCTGACCTAACGGGAGGTGGAGCTCAGGTGGTAATGCTCATTCGCCCGCCACTCACCTCCCGTTGTGCAGGCCAGTTAGGACAGGCCACAAACCAGTACAGGTCCCTCGGCCTGGGAGTTAGGGACCCCTGCCCTAGAGTATCTAGTGGCACACTAGGAAATGAGAAAAACATCAAGTTCCATCACAGACCACTAGTAGCATGCCTTCACGGTGAGTATCAGAGGCAAACCCTTGTGGTCAACACCATCCTTCAGAGGCAGTCAGATAGGAATTCCCAAAGCAAAGGTGAGCAGAAAACCAAGAATGCCCAAGTATTTGAGCAAAGTCGACCCCAAAAGAGAGGCATCAGACTTAGCAAAGAGAAGACCTGAGACCCAAGGGAAAATACTTCAAGAGCAAACACAAACCAAAGAAGACCTTAAAGTGTGCAGTTACTATTCCGAGGGAGATGGGAGAAGATAACCTATTCATGACTTGAGGACAGGCTGTTACTAAAATGAATCACTAAAAGATCTTGGAAATTTAAAATAATTGTTCAAATTTAAAACTCAGTAGGCTGGCTGAATAGTAGCATAAATACAGCTAAAGAGAAAACTGGAATCAATTTAAAGATATGCAGCCCCTATGCCTCTTTTAGGTGTTTGCTTAGAGAAGCTCTTATGTGTATACGGAAATATGTATAAAAGTGTTCACTGAAGAACTGTTTGAAATAGCAAAAAATTGGAAGCAACCTATCATTCAACAGAGAACGGATAAATAAATCATGGTTTGATCCCATTACAGAATCCTACACAACAGGTAAAATGAATTACCTAGAGCAACATGTATCCACAGGGATACATTTTAAAAATATGATGCCTAGTGGGGGGAAATAGGCAATTGCAGAATGACAGATTTTACTTTTTTTTTGGAGATGGAGTCTTGCTCTGCTGTCTGTTGCCCAGACTGGAGTGCAGAGGCACGCTTTTGGCTCACTGCAACCTCCGCCTCTTGAGTTCAAGCGATTTTCCTGCCTCAGCCTCCCCAGTAGCTGGGACTACAGATGCATGCCACCACACCCGGCTAACTTTTGTAGTTTTAATAGAGATGGGGTTTCACCTTGTTGGCCAGCCTGGTGTCAAACTCCTGACCTCAGGTTATCCATCTGCCTTGGGCTCCCAAAATGCTGGGATCACAGGCATAAGCCTCCGCACCCAGCCCACTATCTACCTTTTTTGATGTAGTCAGTATAACATGGATGATTATACTTCAATTAAAGTTACATTAAAAGCCATATATGGAGCCAGGAGCAGTGATGCACCTCTAGTCCCAGCTACCCAGGAGGCTAAGGCAGGAGGATCACTTAAGCCCAGAAATTCAAAACCAGCCTGGCAACATAGCAAGACCTGTCTCAAAACAAAAACAAAGGTCGGGCGTGGTGGCTCACACCTGTAATCCCAAGGCCTTTGGTAGGCCAAGGCAGGCAGATCACCTGAGGTCAGGAATTTGAGACCAGCCTGGCCAACATGTCAAAAACCCATCTCTACTAAAATACAAAAATTGGCTTAGCGTGGTAGCCTGCTCCTGTAATCCCAGCTACTTGGGAGGCTGAAGTGGGAGAATTGCTTGAACCTGGGAGATGGAGGTTGCAGTGAGCCGAGATTGTGCCACTGCACTCCAGCCTGGGTGATAAAGCAAGACTCCATCTCAAAAACAAAAACATATATGGAGAGTGCATACCCAAAATATATAAAGAATCTTTACACTGTTGTAAGACGAAGATGGACAAAAGATTTGAACAGAAATTTCATAAAAGAAGATACATGAATGACAATAATTACATGAAAAGATACTCCACTAGTCCTTAGAGAAATGAAATTAAAATAACAACAAAGTACCACTACACACTAAACTGAAAAATACTGGCAATACCAAGTGTTGACGAGGATATGGAGCAACTGGAACTCTCATAGATTGCTGGTGGAAATGCAAAATGGCACAGCCACTTTGGAAAAGAGTATGTTATCATCTTATAAAGTTAAACATAAACTTACCCTGTAACACAGCAATTCTACTTCCAAGTGTTTACCCAAGAGAAATTAAAATATATGTCCACACAAAGATTGATACACAGATATTTGGCCAGGCGTGGTGGCTCATGCTTGTAATCCCAGCACTTTGGGAGGGCAAGGCAGTCAGATCACTTGAGGTCAGGAGTTTGAGACCAGCCTAGCCAACATGACGAAACCCCATCTCTACTAAAAATACAAAAAAATTAGCCAGATGTGGTGGTGTGAGCCTGTAATCCCAGCTACTTGGGAGGCTGAGGCACAGGAATTGCTTGAGCTCAGGAGGCAGAGGTTGTAGTGCGCTGAGATCACACCACTGCACTCCAGCCTGGGTGACAGAATAACACTCCATCTTAAAAAAAAAAAAAAAAAGATACACACAGATATTCATAGCTGTATTATTCAGAATAGCCCCAAACTGGAAGCAACTCAAATGTTTGTCAACTAGTAATGGATAAATTAATCATATTATCCATACTTGGGAATACTACTCAGCAATAAAAAGTATGAACCATTCATAACACATGCAAAAACATGGCTGAATCTCAGAAATATTATGCCAAGTGAAAGAAATCAAACATAAAAGATTGTACTGCATTATTCCATTTACAGAAAATGCCAGAAAAGGCAAAAATATAGTGACAGAAAGCACTTGTTGTCTAGGGCCAGGGAAGGGGCAGAGGATCAACTGCAAAGGCGCAGTAGGAAACTTTTTTGGGTGGCAGAATTGTTTTATATTTTGATTGTGCTGGTGGTTACAGAATTTCATACAATGACCAAAGTCATCATATGGTACCCTTAAAAAACAAGTGAGTTCTATCATATACAAATAATACTTAATTTGTAATAAGTGCATCCTATCCTATACAACGATAGAATTCACTTATTTTAAGTGTACCATATGATAAAAAAGGTAATTAGAAATCACAAAGACCAGGTTGGGCATGGAGGCTCACGCCTGTAATCCCAGTACTTTGGGTACGGTAGAACACTTGAGGTCAGGAGTTCAAGCCCAGCCTGGCCAACATGGTGAAACCCTGTCTCTAATAAAAAATACTAAAATTGGCTGGGCACGGTGGCAGGTGCTTGTAATCTCAGCTACTCAAGAGGCTGAGGCAGGAAAATTGCTTGAACTTGGAAGGCAGAGGTTGCACTGAGCCGAGATCGTGCCACTGCACCCCAGCCTAGGTGACAGAGTGAGACTCCATCTCAGAAAAAAAAAAAAAAGAAAGAAAGAAAGAAAGAAAAATATTTGAAGAGAAAATGACTGAGAATTTTTCAAAACTGCAAATTGGGAGTAACAAAAAAAATACAGGAAGTTCAGCAAACCCAGGAGGTTAAAAATAAGGAAAACCACATCTAAAGTCATTATAGATAAATTATTGAAAACAAAAGATAGAGATTATCTTAAAATAGAAAGAGACACAGGTAGGAAAAAGACACACTACCCATCTTCAAAGACAGTAAGATATAAAGCTGACTTTTCAATGGAAATCACAGAAGACAGAACACAGCATAACGAAATTGTTAAAGTATAGAAGGGAAAATTCTAGCAACATAGAATTCTTTTTTTTTTTTTTTTTTGAGACGGAGTCTCGCTCTGTCGCCCAGGCTGGAGTGCAGTGGCGTGATCTCGGCTCACTGCAAGCTCTGCCTCCCGGGTTCCCGCCATTCTCCTGCCTCAGCCTCCGGAGTAGCTGGGACTACAGGCGCCCGCCACCACGCCCAGCTAATTTTTTGTATTTTTAGTAGAGACAGGGTTTCACCATGTTAGCCAGGATGGTCTTGATCTCCTGACCTCGTGATCCACCCGCCTCGGCCTCCCAAAGTGCTGGAATTACAGGCGTGAGCCACCGCGCCCGGCCGCAACATAGAATTCTATAGCAACATAAAATTCTAGCTACACACAACAAAATACTCTTCAAAACTGACAGTGATGTCCTCTTAATGTTTTTCAAAAAATTAAAAAAAAAATACGGAAGGTGAAACAATATTTCAAATAAGCAAAAGTTGAAAAATTTATTGCCAGAAGCTTCACAGAGTAAAGAAGACTTCTTCAGATTAGGAAAATGAGTCCAGAGGGATGTACAGAACTTCAGGAAAGAATGAAGAAAAATAGATGAATATCAGGGTAAATATTTTTAAACTGTTTGTAACAAGGATACAAATGTGTTGTGAGGTTTATACATAGATGAAAGTAAAATATATGATAACAATATCGCAAAGATCACAAGGAGGTAAACAGAGTTAAATTATTTACTTCAGGAAACTGCATCATTTAGGAAATGGTAAAAGGACTAAGTTAATACCTACAGATGTGGGACAATGTCAAATGGTCTAATACACCTATAATTGGTATCCCAGAAGTAGAAGAGAGAGAAGAAACAGGTCAGAAGAAATATTTGAAGAGACAATGGCCGAGAATTTCCCTAAAATTAATGAAAGGCAACAAATAATAAATCACAGATCCAAGGAGCTCAGATAATGTCAAGGAGGATAATTTTTTAAAGAGAGAGTTACATCATATTCAAACTCCTGAAAATTTAAGAGAAAATTCTTGAATCTTACATACAGCCAGAAATAAAAGGCCCATTACATTCAAAGGTACAAAGATTGGAACTACAGCAGATCTCTCAGTAGAAACTATACAAGTTCAGAAGTTCTTAGAGTAACATCATTAAAGTATTGAAAGATAATATACCTGTCAACCTAGAATTTTCTACCTAGTAAGAATATCTTTCAAAAAACTTAGGAGAAATGAGAACTTTCTAGACAAAGACTGAGAATATTTATTACTGGCAAATCCTCACTGAAGACATGTTAAAAGAACTTTTTTAGGTAGAAGGAGTAAGATATCTGAGATGGTTTGGATACTTTTTCCCTCCAAATCTCGTGTTGAGATGTAATCCCCAAGGTTGGAGGTGGGCCTGCTGAGAGGTGTTTGGATTGTCGGGGAGGATCCCTAATGAATGGCTTAGCACCACCCCTTTGGTGATGAGTGAGTTTTCTCTCTGGCAATTCATGTGAAGTCTGATTGTTTAAAAATGTGGCACCTCCCTCTTCTCCCTCTTGCTCCCTCTCTCATCACATGATTTGCCTGCTCCCTCTTTGCCTTCTGCCATGATTGTAAGCTTACTGAGGGCCTCCCCAGAAACAGATGCTGGCACTATCCCTCCTGTACAGCCTGCAGCACTGTGAGCCAATTAAATCTATTTCCTTTATACATTATCTAGCCTCAGTTGTTCTTTAACAGCAATGCAAAATGGACTAACACAATACCATCTAGCACCTTGGATCTGCACTAAGAAATGAAGTGATGGAAATAGCCTAAATTAAATTAAATATAAAATTCAATGTATCGTGGGTTTTTAGCATATGTGAAAGTAAAATGTATGCTAAAATAGCACAAAGGATGGGAGAGAGAAATCAGAAGTATACGTTTGTATGATCCTTACACTACGCATGAAACAGTATAATATTATTTGAAAGTAGACTGATATCAATCATATGTGTATATTATAAACCACAGGCCAACTACCAAAATATTTTTAAAGATGTATAAATAATAAGCCACTAGCGAGCATCATAAAAAAAATCAATCCAAAAGAAGGGGGGAAAAAAGAAGCAGAACAGATGGAACAAATAAAAAACAGCAAGCAAAATGCTATATTTCACTTTGGCCATTTCAATGATTTTATTAAGGCACATAGTCTAAATGCACCAAATAAAGAAAAATATTGTCAGTTTGGATTTAAAAAAAATAGCAAGACCCAACTATATTCTGTCTACAAGAAACCCACTTTAAATATAAAAGCATAGACAGGGTAAAAATAAGAGTTAGAAAAGATAGACCTTCCAAACACTAATTAAAAGAAAATTAGAGTGGTTGTATTAATATCAGACAAAATAGACATCAGAACAAGGACTATTACCGTGGATAAAGAAGGAAATTACATAACAATAAAGGAGTCAATTCACCAAGAAGATGTAATAACACGTAACAGCAGAGGTTCAAAAATACATGAAGCAAAATTTGACAGACTTGAAAGGAGAAATATAAGTCCACAATTATACTTGAATTCAACATTTTCCTCTACTAATAAAAATAATAAGTAGACAAAAACCAGAAAAATTACAGATAAAATATTGTGAAACTTCACCTAATTAAATTTTAAAGAATACCCTGCCCAGCAACAGAAGAATACAGTATCTGTTCAGGGGTACACATGAGACATTAATCAAGATAGACCATATTCTGGGCCAAAAAATAACTTAAAAAATTTAAAATAATTGAATTTACACAAAGTGTGTTATCATATATAATGGAATTGAACTGAAGATCAATAATAGGCTAGGAAAAAATAAAATAAATACAAAAAAGAAAAGATCAGTAACAGAAAGATAATTGGAAAATGGTTGGAAATGAAACCATATGTTTATAGATGACCCCGGGTCAAAGAATAAGTCACAAGGGAAATAAGAAAATATTTTAAATTGAATGAAAATGAAAATACAACATAACAAAATGAAAATGAAAATACAATATATCAAAATGTATTGGATGCAGCTAAAGCAGTATTTAGAGAAAATGTATAGCATCAAATATTTATATCAGAAAAGAAGAAAGTTTCAAATCAATTATCTAAGTTCCCAAGTCAATAAACCAGAAAGAGGATCAAATTACACACAAATCAAATGGAAGAAAAGAAATGATAAAGATATGAGCAGAAGTCAATGAAATTGAGAGTAGAAAAGTAATCAAATGAAACTTAGCTTGTCGTTGAAAACATTACCAGCATTCATAGATCTCTAATCAACCTGGCCAAGAATAAAGGAAGAGAAGATATAATAAAGGAAGAGAAGATATAAGTTACAAATACTAGAAATGAAAGCTAGGATGTGACTTTAGATGCTACAGACATTAAAGAAAAAATAAGATAATTTGACAAAGAATTCTATCTTCATAAATTTAACCACTTAGATAAAAGGGACAAACTCCTTGAAAGGTATCAACTGTCAAAGTTCACTAAAGAAGAAATAAATAACCTCATTAGTCCTATATCTATTAAGGAAATTGAATTCATAGTTACAATGTTAAAACTTACAGCAAAGATAACTTCAAACCCAGTTGGCTTCATTGGAGAATTATATCTAATATTTAAGGAAGAACTAACATCAATTATATACAAACTTTTCCATAATATATAAGAATAGGGGCCTAGACAATATGATCTTGGACATAGAAAGTGGCAAAGGTTTCATGACAAAGATGCTGAAAGCAATTGCAACAAAAGCAAAAATAGACAAATGGGATCTAATTAAATGTAAAAGCTTCTGCACATCAAAATAAACTATCAACAGAGTAAACAGACAATGTACAGAATAGGAGAAAATATTTGCAAACTAAGCATCTGACAAAGTTCTAATATCCAGCATCTGTAAGGAACTTAAACAAATTTACAAGAGAAAAGAACATGAATAGACACTTTTCTAAAGAAGACATACATGCAGCCACCAAGAATATGAAAAAAGCTCAATATCACCGATCATTAGAGAAATGCAAATCAAAACCACCGTGAGACACCATCTCACACCAGTCAGAGTGGCTATTATTAAAAAGCCAAAAAATAACATGCTGGTGAGGTTGTGGAGAAAAGGGAACGCTTATACACTGTTGGTGGGAGTGTAAATCAGTTCAACCATTGTGGAAAGCAGTCTGGCAATTCCTCAGAGACCTAAAAACAGAACAACCATTCAACCGAGTAATCCCATTACTGGGTATATACCCAGAGGAATATAAGTCATTCTACCATAAAGACATGAATGTTCATTGAAGCACTCTTCACAATAGCAAAGCCATGAAATCAACCTAAATGCCCATCAATGACAGACTGGAGAATGAAAATGTGGTACATATACACCATGGAATACTATGCAGCCATAAAAAATAAGATCTGTCTTTTGTGGGAGTGTGAATGGAGCTGGAGGCCATTATCCTTAGCAAGCTAACACAGGAATAGAAAACCAATACAGCATGTTCTCACTTATAAGTGGGAGCTAAATGACAAGAACTCATGAACACAAGGGAACAACAGACGCTGGGTTCTACTTAAGGGTGGAGGGTAGAAGGAGGGAGAGGAGCAGAAAAAATAACTACTGGGTATCACGCTTAGTATCTGGGTGACAAAATAATCTGTACAACAAACCCCTGTGACACAAGTTTACCTATATAACAAACTTATATATCATGTACCCCTAAACCTAAAATGAAAGTTAAAAAAAAAAAAGGAATAGGGACCAGTTTCCAACTCATTTTGTGGAAGACAGCAAGGAAAACTGCAAACTAATATCGCTCATGAACTTGGCTGCAAAAATCTTCCATGAAACACTAGAAAATCAAATCCAACAATATATAAACAGAAGTGTGGCTTAGTGGGATTTCTCATGGAAACACAAGGTCAGTTTAACATTTATGAAACAATCAATTTAGTTTACTAAATTAAAAGACAAAGGAAGAAAAAAACATGATGGTTTCATTATATGAATAAATTTTTTGAAATAAAATTCAGCATCTATTTATGATTAAAAAATCTCTCAGCAAACTAACAGAAGTTCCTCAACCTGGCAAAAGGCATCAACAAGGCTCTTACAAGCAATGTTGTATTTAATGGTAAAAGACTGAATATTTCCAGGCTAAGATGAGGAACAAGGCAAGGATGTCAACTACTGCCACTCCTAGTCAATGTTGTTCTGGAAGTCCTAGATAGTGCAATGAGGCAAGAAAGAGAAATAAAAGACATATATTTTGGAAAGTAGGAAATAAAACTCTGTTCGGAGAGGCCATGATTGTCTAGTAGAAAAATCTCAAAGAATCTAGCAAAAGATACAAGAACTAAAGTGAATGAAGGTATGAAGTTTTCAGGATACAATGCAATACATTAAAATCAACTGTGTTTCAGTATAATAGCAATGAGCAATTGTAAATCAAAATAAAACATAGCAATTACAATGGTATCGACAAACATAAAATGCTTTGGTATGAATCTAACAAAATATGTGCAAGATATGTATTCTGAAGACTATAAAACACTGATGAAAGAAATAAAATAAAATATATATAAATGGAGAGGTATATATTATTCAAATATTGAATAATTCAATATATTTAAGATGTCAATTCTCCTTAAACTGATCTGTAGACTCAACACTATTCTAATTGAAATCTCAACAGAATGAACTGATTGAAATGTTAAGTAGAAAGGCAACAGAACTTGGACATCCAAAGTAATTTTGGAAAAAAAAGTAAAATTGAAGGACTCATATTACGTGGTTTCAAGACTTGGGATCAGTCATATCCCAAACCTCAGCATCATGCAATATATTTAGGTAACTAGCACAAGTACCCCTGAATCTAATAAAAGTTGAAATTTATTTATTTATTTATTTATTTATTTGAGACGAAGTCTCGCTCTGTCGCCCGGGCTGGAGTGCAGTGGCCAGTTCTCAGCTCACTGCAAGCTCCACCTCCTGGGTTTATGCCATTCTCCTGCCTCAGCCTTCCAAGTGGCTGGGACTACAGGCGCCCGCCACCTCGCCTGGCTAGTTTTTTTGTATTTTTTAGTAGAGATGGGGTTTCACCGTGTTAGCCAGGATGGTCTCGATCTCCTGACCTCGTGATCCGCCCGTCTCGGCCTCCCAAAGTGCTGGGATTATAGGTTTGAGCCACCGCGCCCGGCCTGAAATTTATTTTTTAAGAAAGATTCATTATAAAACTCCAGTAATCAAAACAGTTGGTATTAGAGAAATGATAGATATAAAGACCAATGGAACAGAGTAGGGTTCTGAAATAGACCTACCTATACCTGGCCAGTTGATTTTCAACAAATATGCAAAGCAGTTAAACTGAGAAAGGATAATCTTTTCAATAAATAGTACTGAAACTATTGCACATCCACACGGAAAAGAATGAACCTCCATTCATACCATTCACCATACTCAAAATGAATCATAGGTGTAAGTGTAAAACCTAATACTATAAAACTTCTAGAAGAAAACTATGCAGGAATCTTTGTTACCTTGGATGAGCAAAGTTCTCTCAGCTATGACACCAAAAGCATGATCCATGTGAGAAACAAAAAATGATAAATTGAATTTCACCAAAATTAAGAATTCCTTCTTTTTAAAAGACACTATTGGTTTGTTTTTTAGTTTGTTTGTTTGTTGTTGTCGTTTGAGACAGGGTCTCACTCTGTAGCCCAGGCTGGAGTGCAGTAGCAAGATCTTGGCTCACTGCGACCTCTGCCTCCCAGGTTCAAGCAGCTCTTCTGCCTCAGCCTCCCTAGTAGCTGGGACTACAGGTGTGTGCCACCACACTTGGCTGTTTTGTAGTTTTAGTAGAGACAGGGTTTCACCATGTTGGCCAGGCTGGTCTTGAACTCCTGACCTCAGGTAATCCGCCCACCTTGGCCTCTCAAAGTGTTGGGAGCCAGGCGTGAGCCACCATGCCCGGCCTAAAGACACTATTGAAAGAATGAAAAGACAAACCACAGACTGAGAGAAAATAGTCTCAACTTGTATATCTAATAAAGAATTTGTATCCAGGATAAGAAGGAACTCCCAAAATTTAATAATGAGAAAACACACAACGTAATAAAAATATGGTCTCAAGATTTGAATAGATGGGAAAAAATATACCAAACAAATTGTTTCAGTCCTTTATTACTGAATACCAAATAACTCCCAAACATGTAGTAGTATTGTATAGGTCAAGATTTCTGTCAGGGCTAGGCTGGGCTGTCCTTCTGCTCCATGTGGTCTCATCTGGTGACCCTCACATGGTTGTATTCAGTGTGTGGCTGGGCTGGAAGGTCCAAGAAGCTTTGCTTACATCTGGCACCTGCTCCAATATGAAGGCTGTCTCCACACCGTGTCCCATCACTCAGTCTTGTGTGAACGTCTGTACTTCGTGGCAGTAGTGTTGCCAAAGCACGATGTTGAAAGCTGCTGGAATTGCTTAAGGGCTAGGCAAGGAATTGGCACCGTGTCACTTCTGCCACTTTCTGTCAGCCAAAGCAAGTCACAAGGTCAGCCTGGATTTCAGGTCAGGGGAATTAGACTCCACTTCTGCAGGCAGATGCACTTATAGGGACAAGAAGAATTGTTGGCAACCATATTTGGAAACTCTACCACACAAATGATAACAATCAGAAGGTAGTATTTGTGCAAACGTAGAAAAATTCATTTAGGTAAAACTTATTAAAGGAGAAAATATGACAAACCACCAGAAGCATAAAACAACTGAACTTCTATGTAATTTTAGCATGACTTAAAAATATACAAAGCAAATACTGATTGAAAAGAAATGAGACATAAGTAAATCCACAAAGATGATGGCATGTTTTAGTATCCACCTCTCTCAGAAAATGACATCAAAAATAAATAAATTTAAAATAAGTAAATATAAAGTAAACAAGGATACAGGGAGTTGAATGGCACACTAAAATTTAATTTATTAGGTAGATGATGGTTATAATTTTCTACCCATCAAACAGAAAATAGATACTCTTTTCAAGTATCCATGAAACACAAAATGCTGACTGTATTATCCCTTAAAATAAACCTTAACACATATCATAAATTATATAGGTCACTTCCTCTGAGTTTGATGAGATGGAAGTAGAAATAAACAACATCAAAATTAACTCTTAGTCCAGAATTTGTTTTTAAAACTGAAACTGTTTAGAAAATAGTAATATTTAGAAATGAATGGTAGCATTCCACATCCAGCAAAGTCTGAATAGCTTGTTTTGGATGAGCCCTCCCACTGAGAAAAAACAACCAGAAAATCTGGATTAAAAACTACGTTTGAAGGCATTGGAGAGCTACCAAGACAGTGTAAGTTTGGGGCCAAGATCTGGAGTGGGAGGAAATATAAGATAGGTGAGCCCAGTATTTGGCAGCAAATTTCCACTCAAGGGACTTGCTAATTTAAAAATTGAAGTAACAGTTTGGAGGCCAAGAAGCTGAGCAGAAATTTCTCAGAGCAGCAGTCTCAGAGGCTAGGGGACAAAAATTGGAGTTGAGGATCTGTGAAAGATGGGGAACCAGGTAAACATTCCCAGATTCCTTTGAATGAACCCTGGAAATAGATCAGCCCTCACAAGGATGAAGTCCAACTTTGAATCATCTCAATTCCTCCCCAATTGGAATAAGATGAGCTGCCTCTAGCTTATCCGTCTGCCAAAAGCAAAAGAACATCCTCTCTGGAGAAAGATCACATCATCCAGAGCTTCAAATTATTTCCATAATTTTTTCATACATAATGCCCAGCACTCAATCAGTAAAAACCAGGCCCACAAAAGACAAGCTTTGATTGAAAACCAAGAGAATAAAAAGCAGGTAAAATAGGTTCGACTTTTGCCAACAGCTGAGTAGCTTGAATCTCTATCAAACCAATCCTGCCTCAGATGACAACCATAGACTCTTGCAAAATATGGTAAACAAATATCTGAAAGCCATAGAGAGCAAAAAACAAGCAGGCAGAAGCTGGAGGAAAATGACATTTGAAAGAAGGGAAAGGCACTGGGCGATCTGCACATTTCAACAGCTCTTTCCACAAAAGAAAAGTAAAGCATAGTCTGCCCTCTGTGGAGTTACTAAAACTTGGATAGAAAATCCAGTCTTGGCCGGGTGCGGTGGCTCACGCCTGTAATCCCAGCACTTTGGGAGGCCAAGATGGGTGGATCACTTGAGGTTAGGAGTTCAAGACCAGCCTGGCCAACATAGTGAAACCCTGTCTGTATTAAAAATACAAAAAATTAGTTGGGTGTGGTGGTGGGTGCCTGTAATCCCAGCTACTCAGGAGGCCGAGGCAGGGGAATTGCTTGAACCCAGAAGGTGGAGGTTGCAGTAAGCTGAGACTGTGCCATTGCACTCCAGCCTGGGTGACACAGTGAGACTCCATCTCAAAAAAAAAAAAAAAAGAAAAAAAGAAAAAAGAAAATCCAGTCTTACCCACATAAGAATCAAAAGACAGAGTTTCCACTGTAGCTGGAAATTGAGAGAGTAACTCCCAGAAAGGAAAGAACTAGGTAGGGGGAGCCCCAAATTATATGTGCAAACTATGCCCAAGTCCCCAAGTCTCAGGATGCCTCCTGAACTAACATCCATTGGGCAGGTCCCAAGCAATGCATCCAAGACTAAAAGAACTGAGCTGACATATCAGCTGCCAACCACCACAGAGGAGACAGAATTTACAGTTTGGTTTCAGCCAAGGCAATTGTTTATTTTAAAAAATACAAAACAACAAAAATAGCACTTTTAAGAGACACATACTAGAATCCAAAGTTTCTACAGCTTATCACTCACAAAGTCCAGGATACAATCCAAAGCTACTTGGTATATAAGAAGCAAGAAAACATGACCCATTATCAGGAGAAAAAATAATTCATGGAGAATGCCCTTAAGATGACCCAGATGTTGGAATCAGCAGAAAAGTGTTTTTAAGACAGTTATTTTAACTATGCTCCATATCATAAGGGAAAATACACTTATAATGAATAAAATACAGAAAATAGGCTGGGTGCAGTGGCTCATGCCTGTAATCCCAACACTTTGGGAGTCCAAGGCAGGTGAATCACTTGAGACCAGGGGCTCAAGACCAGCCTGCCAACATGGCAAAACCCTATCTCTACTAAAAATACAAAAATTAGCTGAGGATGATGGTGCACCCTGGTGGCACAGCTACTTGGAAGGCGGAGGCATGAGAATCACTTGAACCTGGGAAGCAGAGGTTGCTGTGAGCCGAGATCACACCACTGCACTCCACACTCCAGCCTGGGTGATAGAGCAAAACGCTGTTAAAAAAAAAAAGGGAGAACAAAATAGAAGTTGTATAACTGAAAAATACAATATCTGAAGTAAAAAATATACTGGGGACTTATTGAAGATGAGAGAAAAGGAGAAAAGTCAGTGAATTTGAAGTCAAATCAATGGGAATTATCCAGTCTGAAGAACAGAGCCTCAGGTACCCAAGAGATCATATCAGAAAGATTAACATCCATGTAAATGGAATACCAGAAGAAGAGGGGTAGGATGAGGGCAGAAAACGTATGTGAAGAAATAATGGTGCCAGGTGTGGTGGTTCATGCCTATAAACCCAGCACTTTGGGAGGCCAAGAAAGGAGGATCACTTGAGCCCAGGAATTCAAGACCAGCCTGGGCAACATGGCAAAACCTCATCACTATCAATCAATCAATAAATAAAAATTAGCTGGGTGTGGTGGTGCATGCCTGTGGTCCCAGCTACTCAGGAGGCTGAGGCAGGAGGATTGCTTGAGCTCAGGAGGTCCAGATTGTAATGAGCCTTGCTTGCACCACTGCATTCCATCCTGGGCAACCAAGCAAGACCCTGTCTCAAATGAAAAAAGAAAGAAGGAATGGCTTAAAATGTACCAAATTTTTTTGAAAAACAAATTTACAGATTCAAGGACCTCAGTAAATACCAAGCAAAATGAATACAATAAACTACTCTCAAGCACATCATTATCAACCTGTTGAGGACCAAAAGTAAAGAGAAAAATCTTTTTTTTTTTTTTTTTGAGACGGAGTCTCACTCTGTC
>NW_012122931.1:11263883-11265578 GCF_000951035.1 Colobus angolensis palliatus
TTTTGATATTTTTAGTAGAGACGGGGTTTCACCATGTTGGCCAGACTGGTCTCAGACTTTTGACCTCGTGATCTGCCTGCCTCCCTCCCAAAGTGCTGAGATTACAGGTGTGAGCCACTGCACCTGGCCACTGAATTCTTACTAAAGATTATGGAGGTCAAAAATGCTTTAAAAATTTGCTTAAAGAAAAAATGCTTTAGGCCGGGCGCAGTGGCTCACACCTGTAATTCCAACACTTTGGGGGGCTGAAGTGGGCAGATCACTTGAGGCCAGGAGTTCGAGACCAGCCTGGCCAACATGGTGAAACCCAGTCTCTACTCAAAATACAAAAATTAGCTGGGCTTGGCAGCGGGTGCCTGTAATACCAACTGCTTGGGAGGCTGAGGCAGAAGAATCGCTTGAACCTGGGAGGCCGAGGTTTCAGTGAGCCGAGATTGCACCACTTCCTTCCAGCCTGGGTGACAGAGGGAGACTCTGTCTCAAAAAAAAAAAAAAAAAAGAGAAAAAAGCTTTAAAAAATTCTAGCGACCACAATGTAGTGAAAATATCCTTTGATAATAAAGGCAAAATAAAGGTGCGTTCATATTTTTTTCAAAGGGGAGAAAATATCACAAATAGGTTTTGTATTGCATGAAATGCTAAAGGAAACTCCTCAAAAAGAAAAAAAAAAAGTCATAAAATGCTAATCCCAAGTCTAACCATATCAATATTTACATTAGTGTGAATTCACTAAACACTATAATTAAAAGTCATATTGCCCTAATGAATAAAAAACAAAACTCATAATATGCCATCTACAAGAGACCCACTTTAAATATAGGTTGAAAGTAAGCAGAAAAAAAAAACAACAGTTATCCCATGCAAAAAGTAAGTATAAGAAAGCTGGAGTGGTTATATTAACATCAAATAGACTTCAAGAAAAAGAATATTTCCAGAGATAAAGGAAGCATTTCATTATTATATGGGAGTAAAAATCATAAATGTGTATGTTCCTAAGAATAGAGGTCCGAAGTACACCAAGCAAAAATTCATAAAATTAAAGGAAAAAGGAGACAATTTTATAATCATACTTGAAGATTTTTACACCCCTCTTTCAGCACTTAATAGAACAATTAGACCAAAAATAAACCAATAAAAATGTAGTATATAGGCACTACGTCTAACAATTGCAGAATAGACAAAGAACTTTTCAAATGTCCATAACATATTCACCAGTACATATCATATGCTAGACCGTAAAGCAAAACTCAATGCACTTTAAAGAAATGAAGCTACATGGAATATGTTTTCTGACCACAATAGACATTTTATTGAGAATCAATAAAAATAAGATATCCAGCAATTAAATAATATACTTCTTTTTCTCTCTCTCTCTCCTTTTTTTTTTTTTGAGATGGAGTTTCACTCTTGTTGCCCAGGCTGGAGTGCAGTGCGGTGATCGCGAGATCTCAGCTCACCACAACCTCTGTCTCCCAGGTTCAAGCTATTCTCCTGCTTCAGCCTCCCGAGTAGCTGGGGTTACAGGCACCCGCCACCATGCCCAGCTAATATTTATTTTTTTAGTAGAGATGGGGTTTCACCAAGTTGGCCAGGCTTATCTTGAACTCCTGACCTCAGGTGATCCACCCACCTCAGCCTCCCAAAGTGCTGGGATTACAGGCCTGAGCCACCGCCACCGCGCCCAGCCCAAACAAT
>NW_012122931.1:11266713-11268451 GCF_000951035.1 Colobus angolensis palliatus
CGGGCAGATCACCTGAGGTCAGGAGTTCAAGACCAGCCTGGCCAACATGGTGAAACCCCATCTCTACTAAACATACAAAAATTAGCCAGGCGTGGTGGTGGGCATCTGCAATCCCAGCTACTTTGGGAGGCTGAGGCACGAGAATCACTTGAACCCAGGAGATGGAGGTTTCAGTGAGCTGAGATTGCACCACTACACTCCAGACTCCAGTCTAGGTGACAGAGTGAGACTCCGTCTCAAAAACAAACAAACAAAGAATCTAAGAAAAGTAAACCAAATTAATTAGAGGAAGAAAATAATAAAACTAAAAGTAGAAATCAATGCTACAGAAAACAGACAAACAACAGAGAAAATTCACAGTGAAGAGTTAAGTCTTTTAAAAGATTGTATGTTTTAGAGACAGTGTCTTGCTGTCATTCAGGCTGGAGTGCAGTGGGGCAATCATAACTCACTGCAGCCTCAAACTCCTGGGCTCAGGTGACCCTCCTGCCTCAGCCTCCTGAGTGGCTAGGACTATAAGTCCATATCACCACAGCTGACTAATTTTTAAATTTTTGTAGCAATGGGATCTCCTTATGTTGCGCAGGCTGATCTCAAACTCCTGGGCTCAAACTATCCCCCTTGATTGGCTTCCTGCAGTGCTGGAATTACAGGCACGAGCCTTCGCGCTGGCCTTAAAAGATTTTTAAAAATTGATAAACCTCTTGTCAGATATCAAGAAAAAAAGAGGAAAACCCCACAAATTATCAAATGTCAGGAATGAAAGAGGAGTTAGCGCTACAAATATCACAAGCATTGAAGAATAAAAAGTGATAATATTATGAATAACTTTGTCAATAAATTCAACAATTCAAATAAAATGTATGAATTCCTTGAAAGACTAATTATCAAAAATGACCCAAATTGAGATGGAAAATATAAATATCCATAAATATTAAAGAAATTGAATTTGTTATTGAAAACCTTTCCACAAGGAAAGTTCCAGGCCCAAATAATTTCACGAGTGAGTCCTAACTTTCTTTAAGAAAGGAAGAAGACCAACCTCAGGCAACTCTTGCAGAAAACAAAGGGGATAAGAAAACTTTCCAAATTATTTTATGAGCCCATCACAATCCAATTACCAAAACCTGACAAACCCATTATGGAAAAAAAAGAGAAAATTGCAGAGCCACATCTCCCATGAACATAGACAAAAAAAAAGCACAAAATGTTAGCAAATAAAATTCGATGATGTATTTAAAAAGAGTAATGCATCATGACCAATTGTGATTTATCTCAGGAATACAAGGTTGGTTTAGCATTCTAAAATCAGTCAATGTAATTTACTGATTAACAGACTAGGAAGGAAATAAAAACACATATGATCACTTTCAATAGATGCAGAAAAAGCATTTGACAAAATCCAGCATCCACTCTGGATTTTTAAAAAGAACACTCAAGCCGGGTATGGTGGCTCACACCTGTAATCCCAGCACTTTGGGTGGCTGAGGCCAGAGGATTGTTTGAGGCCAAGAGTTCAAGACCAGCCTGGGCAACATGGCGAGACCCTGTCTCAATTAAAAAAAAAAATCAAAATAAAAGAGCACCCTTGGCCGGGCGCGGTGGCTCAAGCCTGTAATCCCAGCACTTTGGGAGGCCGAGACGGGCGAATCACGAGGTCAGGAGATCGAGACCATCCTGGCTAACACGGTGAAACCCCGTCTCTACTAAAAATACAAAAACTAGCTGGGCGAGGTGG
>NW_012122931.1:11268521-11283337 GCF_000951035.1 Colobus angolensis palliatus
GAGACTCCGCCTCAAAAAAAAAAAAAAAAAAAAAAGCACCCTGCAGACTAGGAGTAGAAGTAAACTTTCTTAATCTTATAAAGGGCATCTGAGAAAATCACGCAGCTAACATAATACTTAGGAAAATTAAACACTTTCCCCCTAACGTCAGAAACAAGGCAAGGATGCTGCTGTTAACTGAATGTGAATCCTCAACATTCTATGTTGAAGACTAATGCCCAGTACAATGGTATTTAGAGATGGGGCCTTCAGGAGGTAAATAGGTCATAAAGGTAGAGCCCTCATGAATAAGATTAGTGCATTTTTAAGAAAAAACATGAGATACCTTGCTTTTTTTCTCCTCCATAAGAATATAAGGACATATGAAGATATCCAGAGGCCAGGTGCAGTAGCTCATGCCTGTAATCCCAGCACTTTGGGAGGCTGAGGCAGGAGGATTGCTTGAGCCCAGCAGTCTGAGACCAGCCTGGGCAACATAGTAAAACCTTGTCTCTACAAAAAAAAAAAAAAAATTAGCCAAGCATAGTGGCATGTTCCTGTAGTCCCAGTTGCTCAGGAGGCTGAGGTGGGAGGTTCACCTGAGCCTGGGAGGTTGAGGCTGCAGTGAGCCATAGTCCTGCCTCTATGCTCCAGCCTGGGCAAACACAGTGAGGCCCTGTCTTAGAAAAAAGAAGGGCTGGATGTGATGACTCACACCAGTAATCCCAGCACTTTGGGAGGCCAGGGTGGGTAGATCACCGGAGGTCAGGAGTTCGAGACTAGCCTGACCAACATGGTGAAACCCTGTCTCTGCTAAATATACAAAAAAATTAGCTGGGCATGGTGGTAGGCCCCTGTAACCCCAGCTACTTGGGAGGCTGAGGCAGGAGAATCACTTGAACCTTGAAGGCAGTGGTTGCAGTGAGCCAAGATCTCACCATTGCACTCCAGCCCTGGGCGACAGAGCAAAACTCCATCTCAAAATAATAAATAAATAAATAAATAAATAAATGAGAAAGAAGAGGAGGAGGAGGAGGAGAAGTGGTCCCTCACCATACACTGGATCTGCTGGCACCTGATCTTGGGCTTACTTGCCTTCAGAATTGTGAGAAAGAAATGCTTGTTATTTGAGCCACCAGTCTATGGTATATTTGCTATATTAGTCCAAACTGACCAAGTTAAGTGCACACTCACTCAATTCTAATCAATAGGGTCCCAAAGAATCTAAGCATTGCAATAAGGCAATAAAAAGAAATACAATCTTCTCTATCTGCAGATGGCATAACGCAATTGTTTAAGTAGAAAATCTCAGGGAAGCTATAACACAACTACTAGAACTAGCACCTGAATTTAATGAGGCCACATACACAAAGGTAATAAACAAAAATTAATTAGATATTTGTATACTGGTATGAAACAATTGGAAAATAAAGTCTAAAAAACAAGTTGACTTACAAAAGGATTAAACTACATATAATCATAGGAATAAATTTAACAAAAGTTATGTGAGATATCTATACTGAAAACTATGAAACATTTCTGAATGAAATTGAAGAAGACCTAAAGAAATGGAAATATATAAGATGTTCATGAATTGAAAGACACAAAAATATTAAAATATAAATTCTCCCCAAACTCATCTATACATTTAACTTAATCTCAGTTATAATCACACAAAGATTATTTGGTAGCAATATGTCAACTAATTCAAAAGTTATTTGGAAATGCAAATGACTTAGAATAGGCAAAGCAGTCCAGAAGATAAGTTTGGAAGGCTTTCCTACCTAACCTCAAGTAATTAAGATTATGGTACTGCTATAAGGACTCTACAAAACTTATAAGGACTATAAGGGCAACATTGTATCAATGGAACAAAATAGAGAGCTCAAATACTTAATTTTAAATAAGAGCACCAAAGTAATCCAATGGGGAAAGGTAAGTCTTGTCAACAAATGGAACTAGGACAACTGGATATCCATATGGAAAAATAAACTTTTACCCATTTCACATCATACACAAAAATTGACCTGAAATATATATTTTTTGAAACCTAAGCATAGCTGGGTACAGTGGCTCATACCTGCAATCTCAGCTACTCAGGAGGCTGAAATGGGAAGATTGCTTGAACCTAGGCGTTGGAGACTGCAGTGAGCTATAGTAGTGTTACTGCACTCCAGCCTGGGCAACAGAGCAAGATCCCATCTCTAAAACAAAAACAAAAAACCCTAAACGTGAAACTTAAAACTATAAAGCTTGCAGAGGAAAACACGCAGAGCAACTGAAATTCTCATATGTTGTTGGTGGTAGTGTTAAATGTCAAATCAGTTTAGACTTATGGAGGCAGTAAAAAGATCAGAGAAGTGGGAAGGGAGGAATGGGCAGAGCACAGAGTATTTTGGGGGCAGTGAAAATGTGCCATATGATACTATAATGGTGGACATATGCCATTATACATTTGTCCAAACCCATAGAATTTACAACACCAAGAATGAACCCTGAGCTAAACTATGGACTGAGTGATACTGATGTCTCAGCACAGGTTCGTTGGTTGTTAACAAATGGACCACTCTGGTAGGGGATGTTGATGGTATGGGGTGCTGTGCATATGAAGGGCAGGGGATATATGGGAAATTTCTATACCTTCCTCTCAATTTTGCTGTGAACCTAAAACTGCTCTAAAAAAAATTAATCTTGACTAGGCACGGTGGCTCACGCCTGTAATCCCAGCACTTTGGGAGGCCAAGGTGGGTGGATCACCTGAGGTCAGGAGTTTGAGACCTGCCTGGCCAACATGGTGAAACCCCGTCTCTACTGAAAATACAAAATTAGCCATGTGCGGTGGAAGACGCCTGTAGTCCCAGCTACTCGGGAGGCTGACACAGGAGAATCACTAGAATCCAGGAGGTGGAAACTGTGGTGAGCATTTTTTCATACATTTGTTGGCCACTTGTAGGCCTTCTTTAAAAAAATGCCTGTTCATGGTCTTTGCCTGCTTTTTGATGGGGTCATTTGTTTTTTCTTGTAGAGTTCTTTGAGTTCCTTGTAGATCTGGGCTATTAGTCCTTTGTTGGATGCACAGTTTGCAAATATTTTCTCCCGTTCTTTAGGTTGTCTGTTTACTCTGCTTATTATTTGTTTTGCCATGCAGGAGCTTTTTAGTTTAATTGAATCCCATTTGTCTATTTTTGTTTTTGTTTTTTGTGCTTTTGATGTCTTAGTCATAAATCATTTGGCTATGCCAATGTCCAGAAAACTTCCTAGGTTTTCTCCTAGGATTTTTATAGTTTTAGGTCTTACACTTAAGTCTTTAATCAATCTTGAGTTACTTTTTGTATACAGTGAAAGATATGGGTCTAGTTTCATTCTTCTGCATGCGGCTACCCAATTTTCCCAGCACCCTTTATTGAATAGGGTGTCCTTTTCCCCAATGTGTATTTTTGTGGGCTTTGCTGAAAATCAGTTGGTTGTAGGCATGTGGCTTTATTTCTGGGTGCTCTCTTCTGTTACATTGAGCTATGTGGCTATTTTTATACCAGTACCATCCTGTTTTAGTTACTATACCCTTGTCATATAATTTGAGGTCAGGTAACATGATATCTCCAACTTTGTTCTTTTTGCTTAGGACTGCTTTGGCTATTCGGGCTCTTTTTCGGTTCCATATGAATTTTATTTTATTTTATTTTGAAACAGAGTTTTGCTCTGTCTCCCAGGCTGGAGTGCAGTTGCATGATCTAGGCTCACTGCAACCTCTGCCTCCTGGGTTCAAGCGATCCTCCTGCCTCAGCCTCCCAAGTAGCTGGGACTACAGGCATATGCCACTATACGCAGCTAATTTTTGTACTTTTAGTAAAGACGGGATTTCACAATGTTGGCCAGGCTGGTCTCAAACTCCTGACCTCAAGTGTTCCACCTGCCTCAGCCTGCCAAAGTGCTAGGATTACAGGCATGAACCACGGTGCTGGCCTCATATGAATTTTAGAATTGTTTTTTCTTCTGAAAAATGACGTTGGCAATTTGATAGGAAGTGCATTGAATCCGAAGATTGCTTTGGGCAATATCATCATTTATGATATTGATTCTTCCAATCCACAAGTATGTGATGTTTTTCCATTTGTTTGTGTTATCTGTGATTTCTTTCATTAGTATTTTGTTGTTCTCCTTGTAGAGATCTTCACCTCTTTGGTTAAATGTGTTACCAGGTGTGTGTGTGTGTGTGTGTGTGTGTGTGTGTGTGTTTTGTAGCTATTATAAATGGGATTGAGGTTTTGATTTGGTTTGCAACTTGTTATTGGTATATAGGAATGCTACTGATTTTTCTGATCTTTGTGTGTTGTTTTTGCATCCTGAAAATTTGCTGAAGACATTTATCAAATCTAGGAATCTTTTGGAGGATTTTTTAGGGTTTTCCAGGTAGAAGACCATACAATCATTCAACAGAGATAATTTGATTTCTTCTTTTCCAATTTGGATGCATCTTATTCTTTTTTTTTTTTTTTTTGGATGAAGTCTCTCACTCTGTCGCCATGCTTGGGTGCAGTGGCGCAATCTCGGCTCACTGCAAGCTCCACCTTCCGGGTTCACACCATTCTCCTGCTTCAGCCTCCTGAGTAGCTGGGACTACAGGCGCCTGCAACCACGCCTGGCTAGATTTTGTATTTTGGGTAGAGACGGGGTTTTGCCATGTTGACCAGGCTGGTCTCAAACTCCTGACCTCATGTGATCCACCCGCCTGGGCCTCCAAAAGTGCTGGGATTACAGGAGTGAGCCACTGTGCCTGGCGGATGCCTTTTATTCTTTCTCTTGCCTGATTGCTCCAGCTAGAACTTCCAGTACCATGTTGAATGGGAGTTGTGTCTTTTTCCATTTCTTAGGGGGAATGCTTTTAACATTTTCCCTTTCAGTATGACATTGGCTATGGGTTTATCTTATGTGGCTTTTACTATTTTGAGGTATATTTATTCTATGCCTACTTTGTTGAGGATTTTTATCATGAAGGGATGCGGAATTTTATTGAATGCCTTTTCTGCATCTATTGAGATGATCATATGCTTTTTGTTTTTATTCTATTTATGTGGTGAATCACATTTATTGATTTGCATACGTTGAACCATCCTTGCATCCCTGAAATAAAGCCTGCTTGATCATAGTATATTATCTTTTTGATGTACTATTGAATTGAGTTCACTAGTATTTAGTTGAGGATTTTTGCATCTGTGTTCATCAAGGATATTGGCCTGTGGTTTCCTTTTTTTGTTGTGTTCTTGCCTGGCCTTGGTATCAGGGCAATACTGGCTTTGTAGAATGAGTTAGGGAAGATTCCCTCCTCCTTGATCTTTTGAAACAGTTTCAATAGGGTTGGTACCAGTTCTTTGTACATCTGTTAGAATTTGGCTGTGAAAATGGCTGTCATGAGCTTATTTTTTGTTAGGAAAGTTTTGATTACTGATTTATGGTCCTAAAGTTTTTGCAGGAGGAAATGTATAAGAATAGCCAAGAAACTTTGAAAAGACAACAATAGTGAAGATTTTCACTAGAAGCTACCAAAGTGCAACATTACAGTTATTAACACTCCATGGTATTGATGGGAGAAGATATGAATGGACCAATGAAAAACATGGAATTTTAAAAATAAATATAAAAATTTAAGAAGAAAAAGTAGAAGAATATTTTTTAAATGTCTTGGCAGAAAAACTTCCATGAGAAATATTTTCATAATTTCATGGCAGGAAAATCTCCTTTAAAAAGACAACAAGCTTATATGAAAAAGATGGACAGATATGACAATACATAAAAAATTTCTGTATAATGAAATATCACATAAATAATATTAAGAGAAAACCAACAGAATGAGAGAAGTATTTGTAATGTATATAACAGATAAAAGATCAATACTCAGTATCTATAAAGAGCTACTACAAATCTGTCAGAAACAACTCAATAAAAAAAGGGCAAAAAAACTGAACAGTAAATTCAAAAAGAAGAAATACAAATAATTATGAACAAATGTAAAATTCACCTAAACTTTAAATAATTATAGAAATTAGAAATTAAAATATTCAATGACATTTTACCTCCAAATTAATAAAACTATAAAATAATGACATCCAGTGATGGAGATAATATGAAAAAACAAGTCCTTTTATATATGGTTGGCAGATCCGTAAATTTATAAAGCATTTTTGGATGATAACTTGGCAGTATCTATCCAAACTTTAAATATGCCTACTCTTTGAGCAAATATTTTTCAGGAATCTATTCTGCAGAATCATTGCACAAAGAGTCTGCACTTAAATTTTTATCAATAGAGGAGTAGTTAAATAAATCATAATATAAACTGATAAAATGCTAGATGTCAGTTTAAAAGACTGGAGAGAACTATGTATTATGATATTGAAAAAATTCTCAAGGTAAAGTGAATGTGAAAAAATGAAGTTGAAAATCTATAAATATGATATATTCACATTTATGTAAAAATAAAAAATATACATTGTGACAGAAATATGTAATTATTTAGCTAGTGTCATTTCCCTTTCTTCCTTAGTAATAGAAATACAACATAACTAGCTAAAAGACCACAGATCCCAGCCTCATTTGTAGCTAGGTAGCTATATGACTAAGTTCTGTCCAATAATATATAAACAGAAGTTGTTATGACAGTCTTCTGGGAAGGCTCATTAAAAGGAAAACTGATAGCCAAGACACTCTCTCTTTGTCATTCCTTCTTTCCTTCTCCCTCCTTTCCTTTTTTTTTAACTTGAGATAGGGTCTCACTCTGTTGCCCAAGCTGGAGGGCAGTGGTACAATCATAGCTTATTGCAGCCTTGAATTCCTGGGCTCAAGCAATCCTCCTACTTCAGCCTCCCAAATAGCTAGGATTACAGGTGCGCACCACCGTGCCCAGCTAATTTTTTTGTTGAAGGTAGAGATGGGGTCTCTCTATGTTGGTCTTGAACTGGTCTTGAACTCCTGGGCTCAAGCAATCCTCTTGTCTCAGCCTTCTAAAGTGCAGGGATTACAGGCAGGAGGCACCACACCTGGCCCTTCCTTCTTTCTTGAATAAGGACATGATGGCTGGAACTCCCACAGCCATCTTGGACCGTGGGATCATAGAAGCCAACGCTAAGAATAGAAGAGCAGAAAGTTCAGAGGAGTCCAGGTCCCTGACAACCATGAAGCTGCTGTGGTACCTGCCTTCAGACTGCTTTTCCATGAGAAAACAATACGCTCCTCTGCTTCTATTTCTACTTCCATCAGTCTCTTTCAAGGCTAAACACAATTTCCATTTAATACATAAGCATGTAAAACTTAAGTACCCAGAATATATACAACCCAAAAGATTGCAGTGATTACCTCTAAGAAGGAGTTGAAGTTGGAGGAGTATAAAGGGAACACTTCAATTTTACTGTCCGTATTTCTTTTTTTCTTTTTTTTTTTTTTTTTTGAGACGGAGTCTCGCTCTGTCACCCAGCCTGGAGTGCAGTGGTGCGATCTTGGCTCACTGCAAGCTCCGCCTCCCGTGTTCACGCCATTCTCCTGCCTCAGCCTCCCGAGTAGCTGGGACTACAGGCGCCCACCACCTCGCCCGGCTAGTTTTTCGTATTTTTTAGTAGAGACGGGGTTTCATCATGTTAGCCAGGATGGTCTCGATCTCCTGACCTGGTGATCCATCCGTCTCGGCCTCCCAAAGTGCTGAGATTACAGGCTTGAGCCACCGCGCCCGGCCTACTGTCCGTATTTCTATGGTTGAAATATTTGACAACCAAGATGGGATCATTTATTGTTGCACATAATAAACAAATTTGAAATCATTCTGTTAAAAGAAAGAGAAAAAAAGGAAAGAGACTGGAAGAATATGGCAGGGTGGTAAGAGTGGACGCCTCTGGATGATGGAATTATCAGTTGTTGATGTTTTACTGTATTTTCCAAATAAAAAGATCACTTTAAAATAAGAACAAGATTCATCAAAAGTTATTTTCAAGGAAGAACAGCAGAAGGGAACAGAGGGAGGAGTAAGAAAAGGAGGAGTAAGAAAAGGGAAGACACGAAGCCTGGTGTTCTGAGAGAGACAGAAAAAAGAGAAAAAGCAAAAGACTGTGGAAGTTGAACCTGCAGGCAACAGTGTGGCTCTGTGCTCAGCTGCTTCCTCAAGATCCTGCTGATCATTGTACCCAGATTCCCATAGGGCCCCAGTCCCTCCATTCTGACCAACAGCCTGGGCTGCCTATTATAATAGTGAAGCCAAGATAATGTCAGAGTCTCCGATTACATACAAAGGGAAAATGATTTCAAGATGTGTGGGAGATCCCAGAGACCCATTTCAGCATGATCTGTTTCTCCTTTCTATATAGGGAAGCATCCCTGGTCTTTGACCCCTGAGGGTCTCTCAGTGAATGGGACTGAGAAGGCTGTGGGGGAGTCCTGAACACAGATACCCAGAGGGAACAAGAAACGGGGCTGAGACCCATGAAATTAATGTCTTGTTTTGCCAGGCACAGAGGTCTATATTTGTGTTTGCAGTCTGAGCATCCTGCCAGGAGTCCAGATAGGAGATAGGTGAGATGGTGATTAGGGGTTGGAGCATGCTCTGAATGTAGCCTTTTCTAAATTGGAGCTCCTCAGTATTCAAGGAAAATGGAGAAAAGTAGGCAGGAGGATGCTAGCATTCAGCATGGTCAGTACTGGAAAGACAAATGGAAAAGTAAAGCAGGAGGAAAAGAGATCAAATCAAAGAACCCAAAGGTGCCTAGGTGTTTGCTCCCGGCCTGGGATGGAATTCATATCCTAGGGTTGATCCCTTGATTAACATAAACAGAGGCAAGCAAAGAGGTGTTGCAGTTCTGGTGACTGGGAGAAAAATCCATCTAGATTGAAATAAGACCACTCTTAGGACACAGACTGTCATAGATAATGGCAGACACCTGGGAGGATATCAAAGCCAAAATAGAAGTCCAAGGTCTCAGCTTGGTGGATTAGGGTTCAGGGAACCAAAGTATTGAACAGAAAAAGTGAGGCAGACACTCAGTCATCCAGTGGAAGATAATAGAGAAAACTGTCAATAAAGGAAGCACAAGTTCAACCCTGCAGCAAGATATTTGCCAAAAAACAAATATGAAGAATTAGGATTTTTGAAGGATAGGATTGCTTTATTCAGCTAAGAATCATGATATTCTAAGGGTTAGACTAGCATTGGCAAATGCCTAGCAACCATTTCACGGCTCACTCATTTTCCACCTATGGAAATTAATTAATTAGTCGTTAATCAATCTTGGAACAATTCCCTGTTAAACGTATACAAGATTTCATTGTTCTCCCCAAGAGAGCTCTTTGGGAAGCCACTACCAGTCACTTATAGTTAACATAGGAAGATGAAATCATTTGATACCCTAGGGATATAATACATAATTCTTCCCTGTGGATATGACCTACAGGGTATTTATGAGCTCCCCAGGGTAAAAGGATTCTGTCATGAGGAGATCATCCCAGAGACAGCTCCCTTAGAACTCTCCTTGGTGCTGAAAATTGGTCTGCATTTCCCTACAGATCCCGGGATCCTGTCACTTCCCACCCTGCCACCATTGTTGACATGGATCAAACTTTCCATAGTAGCTAGAGATGCACCTTGTAAATAAACAGAACCCAGACTTCTGAGGGATGAAAAGGATTTGGTAGTAAATAATTCTGAAAGGGATGTGTTGGGAGTTAGGAGGTAGGCTCTAACAAGGTCATCACCCAGGTAACTGGGAGTCCATATCAGAGAAGCTATGGATGAGCACTAGAATATCCTTCAAATCACAAGAGAAGTTGAAAAGAAAATTCAAGGTTAACAACCTATGTTACAACTAGAAAACAGTGAAGATGGGGCAGGTCTCAGAGATATGAAATCAGAACCAAATTCAGGCACTAGGAAAGGCAAGTGAGACAGAATCACATGGTGCCAAAGACTTAATGTTTGTGTCCCCCAAAATTCATACATTGAAATTGTAATCCCCAATGTGATGGCATTAAGAGGTGGGGCCCTTTGTAGATGATTAATTCATAAGGATGGAGCCTCATGAATGGGATTAATGCCTCTAAAAAAAGGAGACTCTAGAGAACCCC
This sequence comes from Colobus angolensis palliatus, assembly GCF_000951035.1. Taxonomy (NCBI): domain Eukaryota; kingdom Metazoa; phylum Chordata; class Mammalia; order Primates; family Cercopithecidae; genus Colobus; species Colobus angolensis. The sequence goes on from NW_012122931.1 coordinate 11,278,599, forward strand.
TTCGCCTCTTCCACTACGTGAGGAAACAGCTGGAAGATGCCATCTGTGGAATGGTAGGTATGTCCTCACTAGACACCAACTATGCTGGTGCGTTGATCTTGGACTTCCTAGACCCCAGAACTGTGAGAAATAAATTTCTGTCATTTATAAGCCACCCAATCCATGGTATTCTTTTATGTAGCCCGAAGGGACTAAGACACATGGACATTGATGAAATTGTACTGGACAGATTTTTCCTTGTTCATGGATACTTATTTCTTCATGGATACTTTTTAACAGGACATTTTGTATTTTTTTAAGAAAAAATAACATATAGTTATTGTAGGAACACTGGGAAGAAAACAAAAGTAGAAATAACGGGAAAGATATTGCCCACAATCCAGAGACAATAACTGTTATCATTTTGGCATATTTCATTTGTCTGTTTTCCTTGAATATTGACACAATTGAGATGATATTTTTACATCCCAATTTTTCACTTAACATTATGTTATTAGCATCTTCTCATGTTTAAAACTCTATATAAAAATCATTTGTGGCCAGGTGCAGTGACTTGCCCTGTAATCCCAGCACATAGGGAGGTCAAGGTGGGAGGAACGTTTGAGCCCAGGAGTTTGAGACCAGCCTGGACAACATAAAAAGACCCCATCTTTAAACAAATATGTATTTAAAAATTATTGGGGAATAGTTAGTCATGCATGCTTGTAGGTCTAGGTACTTGGAAGGCTGAGGCAGAAGCACGGCTTGAGCCCAGGGATTTGTGGTTATGGTGAGCTATGATGGTGCCATTGTATTCTAGCCTGAGCAAGAGTGAAATCCTGTCCCTAAAATAAGTGAATAAATGGCCAGCTGTGGTGGCTCACGCCTGTAATCCCAGCGCTCTGGGAGGCTAAGGCAGACGGATCACCTGAGGTCAGGAGTTCAATACCAGCCTGGCCAATATGGTGAAACCTTATCTCTATTAAAAATACAAGTTAGCCAGGCATGGTGGCATGTGCCTGTAATCCCAACTACTCAGGACGCTGAGGCAGGAGAATTGTTTGAACCCAGGAGGCAGAGGTTGCAGTGAGCTGAGATCATACCACTTCATTCCAGCCTGGGCGACAGAGCAAGACTCTGTCTCAAAATAAACAAAATAAAGTAAAAGAATAAATAAGAAACATTTGTACTGGTTGTATCATATAACATCATGTATGGATGAACCATAATCTATTTTTTTTTTTTTTTGAGATAGAGTCTCACCCTGTCACCCAGGCTGGAGTGCAGTGACACAATCTCGGCTCACTGTAACCTCTGCTTCCAGGCTCAGGTGATTCTTGTGTCTTAGCCTCTTGAGTAGCTGGGATTACAGGTGTGTGTCACCATGTCTGCCTACTATTTTTTGGATTTTTTTTTTTTACTACAGACAGGTTTTGCACATTGGCCAGCCTGGACCATAATCTATTAATTGTTCTCTTTTATTGTATATATTTTTGGGTTGCTTCTATTCTTGATTTTTTCTGAAAATCACATCAATGGTATGTAATTGAATATACTTGTGCCAATATTTCTATTTTCTTAAACTCCAAGAAATACAATCACAGACTAAAAGATCTAAACTTTTAAAGCTCCTGACACATCTTGTTCTATTGTCTTTGGGAGATACTGTACCCATTTACCCTCTCTCCTGCAGAGAGCCTGGATTATCACTTCCATACCAATGACATCAGTTAGGATATAGGCTAAACTGTCATAGCAAAAAGATCAGAAAACTCAGTTACTCAAGCAAGCTGGACATTTCTTTTTTTTTTTCACATAAGAATCTAAAGGTAAGAAGCCCCAAGCTGAGGAGGCAGTTCTCATTGAAAACATTCTGGGACTGTAGTTCCTTCATCTTCATCTGCCATCCCCTGGGGGACTGTCTCCAACTCCGTGATCAAAGGCCCTCCAGGTCCTCATTTGATTTTATTCTGCAAGAAAGGAGAGGGAAAGGCGGTAGAGAACAGATGATTTTGTTTGGGGCAAGTGAACTGGATATTAGCCTCTCCAGATCCATGCTCTGTTCTGCTCTGTGCCTTGGAGCTGACCTCTATAGATTTCCTTGTCCTTTGGCTTCCAGCTTAGTTCAGCCAATGGAAGACCGCGGTAGGAGATCAGAGGATGTAGTCAAAAGATCAGGGCACTGAGTGCTCTGGCTCACTCCTTGCTGGGAGTTGCCTGTGTCCCTTTATTGAAAGCCACAGCTCCTGGCCAGACACAGTGGCTCATGCCTGTGATCCTAACACTTTGGGAGACTGAGGTGGGTGGATCACCTGAGGTCAGGAGTTCAAGACCAGCCTGGCCAACATGGCGAAACCCTGTCTTTACTTAAAACACAAAAAATAGCCAGGTGTGATGCGGGCAACTGTAATCTTAGCTACTCCGGAGGCTGAGGCAGGAGAATCTCTTGAATCCGGTGGGTGGAGATTGCAATGAGCTGAGATCACACCACTTCACTCCAGCCTAGGTGAAAGAGCAAAACTCTGTCACAAAAAAAGAAAAGAAAAGAAAGCCACAACTGCTGTCGGATGGTCTCCGCCATGTCATTCTCTCTGAGCTTCTATTTGCTTCTTTCTCCAGTCTCTAAGGCCTAGAGAAGATAAGAGCTCCCTGTTGTTGCTTGCCCAGGGGTACTGCATCACCTCCTGTTACTTTTCCTAAACCTGCCTGCAGTGACTTTTGATACCAGCTGCTCATAGTCTGACCAAACTTCACAAGGTAAAGAACACAGCCCTCTAGAAGACTCAGACATCAGCTGCAAGTTTGGGGTTTCCCAGACTACCCCCACTTCTAACCAGCTGACTACAAATCCAGGGATCCTCACTACTCCCTCAGGTTCAGTCATTCTAGAATAATGTAACTGTGCAAGGGGTTCACCTTCCCCGCTGCCTAGACAGAGCTGATTTCTCAAGACGTGGGAATTGTAATAGAGGAAGAATAATTCACACAGAGCTGGCTGTGTGGGAAACTGGAGTTTTCTTATTACTCAAATCAGTCTCCCTGAACAATCAGGGAGCAGAGTTTTTAAGGACAACTTGGTGGGTAGGGGGAAGCCAGTGAGCCAGGAGCGCTGATTGGTCAGAGATGAAATCACAGAAAGTTGAAGCTGCCTTTTTATGCTGAGTCAGTTCCTGGGTAAGGACCAAAAGATCAGATGAGCCAGTTGATTGTTCTGGGTGGGGCCAGCTGATTCATCAAGTACAGGGTCTGCAAAATATCTCAAGATCTGATCTTAGGAGCAGTCCAGGGAGGGTTATAATCTTGTAGCCTCCAGCTGCATAACTCCTAAACCGTGATTTCTAATGTTGTGTCCTACAAATGCAATCTAGTTCCCAAGCAAGAAGGTCTGCTTTGGGAAAGGGCTGTTAATGTCTTTGTTTTAACTACAAACTGGGTTTCTCTCAAAGATAGTTCAGCCTACACCCAGGAATGAGCAAGGACAGTTTGGAGGTTAGAAGCAAGATGGGGTGCCGGGTGCAGTGGCTCACGCCTGTGATCCCAGCACTTTGGGAGGCCAAGGTGGGTGGACCACCTGAGGTCAGGAGTTCAAGACCAGCCTGGACAACATGTCGAAACCCGTCTCTACTAAAAATACAAAAAATTAGCCAGGCATGTCAGTGCGCGTCTGCAGTCTCAGCTACTTGGGATGCTGAGGCAGGAGAATCTCTTGAACCCGGGAGGCGGAGGTTGCAGTGAGTCGAGATCACGCCATTGCACTCCAGTCTGGGTGACGGAGAGAAATTCTGTCTCAAAAAAATAAAGAAAGAAAGAAAAAGAAAAAGAGAAAGAAACAAGATGGATTCGGTTAAGTTAGGTCTCTTTCACTGTCTCAGTCATAATTTTGCAAAGGCAGTTTCAATAACTCGTAGAATTCAGGATAACACCATACATATGATTAGCAGGAAGATACAAACCAGAATCAGCCAAAGGAAAAGATGCATAGGGCAAGGTCTGGAAGCGTCCCAAACATCAAGCTTCCATCATCCTCAGGGAGCCTTTACCCTCCTAGCACATCAATATGTATAGTATGGACAACCAGGGAAGCTCACTTAAATGACAGTGTCCAGACTTTCTATTGGAGCTTTATTTCATAGGCTGATTAAATCATGGCCATGAGGTTGAACTCAACCTTTATACCCTAGCGTCCCCAGAGACAGGGCTGGTATCAGGTGACTCAAAGTCCCAGCTGTCTTATCACATGGTTGGACATTCTGGCATAGTCAGTCTCCACCCTGACCCTACCTCATCTTCTGATTAGCATAAACTTCCTAGGAACCATGGGTGCCTAAACCATCAGGTGTGGCCCATGCGGGACATCATGAATAACAAAGATACTTTTTTTACTCAGGAAGTTCCAGGAGTTTGAAGATTACCTCCCGGGAACCAGGAATGGGGCCAGCAAATTCTTTTTGTTTGTTTTGAGAAAGAATCTTGTGACCCGGCGAGGTGACTCACGCCTGTAATCCCAGCACTTTGGGCGACTGAGGCAGGCAGATCACTTGAAGCCAGGAGTTTGAGACCAGCCTGGCCAACATGCTGAAGCCCGTCTCTACTAAAAATACAAAAATTTGCCTGGCGTGGTGGCACATACCTGTAATCCCAGCTACTCGGGAGGCTGAGGTAGGAGAATCGTTTCCACCCAGGAGGCAGAGGCTGCAGTGAGCTGAGATAGTGCCACTGCACTCCGGTCTGGGTGACAGAGTGAGACTCAGTCTCAAAAA
>NW_012122931.1:11283674-11286501 GCF_000951035.1 Colobus angolensis palliatus
CCTGGCCAGCGTGGTGAAACCCTGTCTCTACTAAAAATACAAAAATCAGCTGGGTGTGGTGGTGAGTGCCTGTAATCCCAGCTACTCCGGACGCTGATGCTGGAAAATTGCTTGAATCCAGGAGGCAGAGGTTGCAGTGAGCTGAGATGGTGCCACTGCACTCCAGCCTGGGTGACAGAGTGAGACTCAGTCTCAAAAAAAAAAAAAAAAAAAAAAAAAACTCCCTCTTGAGAGAGGGAGAAAGGTTCTTGCTTTGTCACTCAGGCTGGAGTACAGTGGTGCAATCATGACTCACTGCAGCCTTGACCTCCTGGGCCAGCAAATTATTTATTATATACTGTCCACACTGTCTCATGCATCCGTGTGAAGAGACCACCAAACAGGCTTTGTGTGAGCAACAAGGCTGTTTATTTCACCTGGGTGCAGGTGGGCTGAGCCCGAGAAAGGAGTCAGCAAAGGGTAGTGGGATTATCATTAGTTCTTACAGGTTTTGGGATAGGCAGTGGGGTTAAGAGCAATATTTTGTGGGCAGAGGGTAGATCTCACAAAGTATATTCTCAAGGGTGGGGAGAATTACAAAGTACCTTCTTAAGGATGGAGGAGATTACAAAGTATGTTGGTCAGTTAGGGTGGGGCAGTAACAAATCACGAGTGGAATGTCATCAGTTCACTTCTTTTGTGCATCTTCAGTTGCTTCAGGCCATCTGGATGTCTACGTGCAGGTCACAGGGGATATGATGGCTTAGCTTGGGCTCAGAGGCCTGACACACACCTTTGTAAATTTTCCTTTTCTTTAACTCTCCTCAAATTACTCATCCCTTTCCTGCTGGGACCCCAACTAGCACAAATGAAACTAAAATGAAACACATCAATGTCTCACGTGTCTGTGTGAAGAGACCACCAAACAGGCTTTGTGTGAGCAACAAGGCTGTTTATTTCACCTGGGTGCAGGCAGGCTGAGTCTGAAAAGACAGTCAGCAAAGGATGGTGGATTATCATTAGTTCTTATAGGTTTGGGGATAGGTGGTGGTGAAGCTAGGAGCAATGTTTTGCGGGCAGCGGGTGGATCTCACAAAGTTCATTCTCAAGGGTGGGGAGAATTACGAAGAACCTTCTTAAGGGTGGGGGAGATTACAAAGTACATTGGTCAGTTAGGTTGGGACAGAAATAAATTACAATGGTGGAATGTCATCAGTTAAGGCTATTTTCACTTCTTTTGTGGATCTTCAGTTGCTTCAGGCCATCTGGATGTCTACGTGCAGGTCACAGGGGATATGATGGCTTAGCTTGGGCTCAGAGGCCTGACAACCACTCCTGGCACATTCCATTGGTGAGATCTTAGTCATATTACCATATCTGCTACAGAGTAGTTTGGGAAATACAGTCTGTATCTGAGCATTCTTATGCCATCAGAAATTCTGTTACTATGGAAGATAGAATGTATTTTGAGGGAATAAACGGCAGTGTGAGTTGGGTGCTGTGGCACATGCCTGTAGTCCTAGCTACTCAGGAGACTGAGGTGGGAGGACTACTTGAGCGCAGAGTCTAGCCTGGGCAACATAGCTAGATCCCATCTCTTAAAACAACAGTGACGATAATGGTAATAGCAATCTGCCACAGTGTGCTAGGCACTAACATTTTAAAATCATTGCCAGTTTGACAGGCAAAAGATAGTATTTTGACATATCACTTTTGCCTTTTTTTTTTTTTTTTTTTTGAGATGGAGTCTCACTCTGTCGCCCAGGCTGGAGTGCAGTGGCACCACCTTGGCTCACTGCAACCACCACCTCCCGGGTTCAAGCGATTCTCCGGCCTCAGCCTGCCAAGTAACTGGGATTACAGGCAGCTGCCACCACACCCAGCTAATTCCTGTATTTTTAATAGAGTCAGGGTTTCACCGTGTTGGCCAGGTTGGTCTTGAGCTCCTGACCTCAGATGATCTGCCCTGTTCAGCCTCCCAAAGTGCTGGGATTACAGGCATGAGCCACCATGCCCGACCTACTTTGCCTTTTTTGACTAGTAGGAATAAACATCCTTTTGTAACTGGAAAGGGCTTCTAATGTAGACCCCAAGAGAGGGTTTTTGAAACTTGCACAGGAAAGAATTTGGGGTGAATCCATAGAGTAAAGTGAAAGCAAGTTTATTAAGAAAGTAAAGGAAAGGCCGGGTGTGGTGGCTCACACCCATAATCCCAGCACTTTGGGAGGCCGAGATGGGCGGATCACCTGGGGTCAGAAGTTGGAGACCAGCCTGGCCAGCGTGGTGAAACCCTGTCTCTACTAAAAATACAAAAATCAGCTGGGTGTGGTGGTGAGTGCCTGTAATCCCAGCTACTCCGGACGCTAATGCTGGAAAATTGCTTGAATCCAGGAGGCAGAGGTTGCAGTGAGCTGAGATGGTGCCATTGCACTCCAGCCTGGGTGACAAGAGCAAAACTCTGTCTCAAAAAAAAAAAAAGAAAAAGAAAAAGAAAATAAAGGAATAAAAGGATGTCTATTCCATTGGCAGAGTAGCAGCATGGGCTTCTCAATTGTGTATACTCATAGTTATTTCTTGATTATATGCTAAATAAGGGGTGGATCATTCATGAGTTTTCCTGGAAAGGGGCAGGCAATTCACTGAACCAAGGGTTCCTCCCCCTTTTAGACCATATAGGGTAACTTTCTGACGTCGCCATGGCATCTGTAAACTGTCATGGCGTTGGTAGGAACCTCTTAGTCTGCGAATGCAGTATAATTAGTGTATAATGAGTAGTGATGACAACCAGAAGTCATTTTCTTTGCCATCTTGGTTTTGGTGGGTTTTGGCCAGCTTCTTTATCACAACC
>NW_012122931.1:11288291-11307511 GCF_000951035.1 Colobus angolensis palliatus
TGGTGCGATCTTGGCTCACTGCAACCTCCGCCTCCTGGGTTCAAGTGATTCTACTGTCTCAGCCTCCTGAGTAGCTGGGGTTGCAGGCGCGCGTCACCACGCTGGGCTAATTTTGGTATTTTTAGTAGAGACAGGGCTTCACCATGTTGGTCAGGTTGGTCTGAACTCCTGACCTCGGGATCCGCCCACCTTGGCCTCCCAAAGTGCTGGGATTACAGGCGTGAGCCACCGTGCCCAGCCTAATGCGGGAGGCAGATGTTGCAGTGAGCCAAGATTGTACCACTGCACTCCAGCCTGGGCGACAAGAGCGAGACTCCATCTCAAAAACAGAAAAACGCAAACAGCAAAAACAAAAAAACTAGTTCAAAAATGAAACACAAAAACTAAAAAAAAAAAAAAAAAAGCACTTAAAAAGACCAACTTCCCTGAGCCTCATGTTGTCAGGCCACTCTCCTCTGCCCATTTACTCCAGGTGGCCTCACAGGTGATGCTCCTTGGTCTCTTTCCTCTAGTTCTAGGTCTACCCCAGGCAACTTTATGTGCCGTTATCTGGGAGCAATTAAAGTAAGTATACGTCTATGGTCTCTGACAAATGACGAGTCCCCTTTCTCAGGTTCAAATCCTGTGTTCAGGGGGCAGGAGATGGGTACCTCACTGGCAGCCTATTTTCCAAGAACTCCCTGACCCTAGATGTCTGGTGAGTTTCGGCCCCTTCTGTTGCAATCTGTCAGCTGCCCACTTCTGGAGGACTCTGGTTAGCTCAGTCAGCAGGCTGTGACTTCACCAGATACCATCCTTCATGTCTTAGTTTGAGCTTTCTCCAAAACAGAGCCTGAGACAAGGACTTGGGGACTGGGAGTTTAGTAACACCAGGAAACTGGAGCAAGGGAGAAGGAGGAATAAGCCAGGGGAGGAGCAGTGCCAAGAAAGGGTGTGTTAGGGTGTGTTATTGGACTGGGCAAATCAGGGTCGACCTTAGCTGGGGACACTCCAAGGAACTTTATTTCATTTTTTTGTCTTTTTTTTTTTCCTTTTTGTGGAGAACAGGCTCTCACTATATTGCCCAGGCAGGTCTCGAACTCCTGGGCTCAAGCTATCCTCCTACCTCCGCCTCCCTAAGAGCTGGGATTACAGGCATGAGCCACCGCACCTGGCCCAAGGAACTTTATAGAACGCACTTGAGAACTGTGTCTTGCTGGATCAGAAAACAAGAGCGCAAAATGAAGGCCTCAGAAGCAAAAGTTTTTTCTTTTCTTTCTTTCTTTTTTTTTTTTTTTTGAGACAGAGTCTTACTTTATCTCCCAGGCTGGTATGCAGTGGCACCATCTTGGCGGCTCACTGCACCTTCCACCTCCCAGGTTCAAGCAATTCTCATGCCTCAGCCTCCTGAGTTGCTGGGATTACAGATGTCACCATTATGCCTGGTTATTTTTTGTATTTTTAGTAGAGACGGGGTTTCACCATGTTGGCCAGGCTGGTCTTGAACTCCTGACCTGAGGTGATCCGCCTGCCTTGGCCTCCCAAAGTGCTGGGATTACAGGCCTAAGCACTCCCAGCAAAATTTTTTCTGTGGCTTTCTCCTGCCCTTCTGTCTCTGAGTCCCATTCTCCCCCAAGGCTAGCTGTAGAAACTAGAATCCTTCTTCCCTAAGGCGGTTTATAGAAACCAGAACCCCCTTTTCCTGAAGCCAACCATAAAACCTTAAAAACATTACTCCAACTTTCCATCTGCTTTCTATGTAAAAACTGGCCATAAAGAAATGATCTGACTTACCTTGTTTGGCTTGTAGGTCATAAGGTCCCCATTCCAGAGGGGGTCCTGTCCCATACTCAGAAGGAAGGAACGCTGTTCAGAGAGGGCAAGAAGAATCTAGACAGACAGGCTGTTCAGAGATGGCAAGAAGAATCTAGACAGACAGGTGCTGCTGGATTTCCCCACTGCATCTGTTAGCATTTGATCAATCCCCTTTTGTCCAATCATATTTCTACATGGCTGTCCATACTTGGCTAAATTTAAACATAAAAATGGACAGTTTCCCCGGTAGACTAGGGTCTTCATTCTGAAGGCTCCATGTACCTGTGACTAACATTTGTGTGCCTTTTCTCCAATTAATCTAACTTATCTGAGTTGATTTTTCAGTGAACCTTCAAAGCGGGAAGGGGAAATCTTCCCTTGGCCTCCACAGTCTCTAAAGGATAGCTGACAGAGACAGACATTTGTCCACTGGTTCCCCAACAACCTCCCAACACCTTTGTTGGCTGAAAGTTGACCACAAGACAGTCAACTCTCTGGACTTCCCAGCTGCCTTGGAAAAACCCTAAGCGTCCACCCCAGCTGCAGTCGAAATTAGAGGTGGGTTAAGCAGATCTGGTGTGTGCCAGAAATAGCACTGGTTGCATTGTACTTTTTTAAATACGTAAACACCTCAACCACATACTAACAAAAACATATGTGTTGTGTTTGGGGTAGACTCATGCCCAAAGCAGTCTGGGACCTCAGAAATATGGTGTGTGGGGAAGGAAGGGCTAGAAGCTGGCCCACACGGGAAGAAGTCTCCAGGGGGCAAGAGTGTGTCAGACTCAGATGGGGATGGGACACAGAGTGTGAGGAAATGGAGTGGCTTGGCCAGCAGTGGCCCTGGCTGCAAGGCAGCTGAGGATGCTGACCTAGCTTTAAAGGGCTGGGCAGGCTGACCTGAAGTGGAGACAACAGTGTTCCCAACCCAGGGGGATCAGGGAAGGCGAGGGCCACCTGTCCCATGAGAACAAGGCGTCCACAAACATACAAAAAATATACGCAAGGATGTTCATCTTAGTGGTAACTATTCTGGTGATTCAGAACTGTAAGCTGGGCATTGATTACAAATCATGGTGTGACCACTAAAAAGAGTCATTTGCAGGAATGACAGAAGACAGAGGGCATACGGAACTGCACTGGGTGAAATCCAGGCTGTGGGAAAGTCTACCATCAAGTGGCATTGACCAGTGTTCCTCTACAGGCTGCTTTTTTTTTTGAGACTGAATCTCTGTCACCCAGGTTGAAGTGCAATGGCGTGATCTCAGCTCACTGCAACCTCTGCCTCCTGGGTTCAAGCAATTCTCCTGCCTCAGTCTCTTGAGTAGCTGGAATTACAGGCTCCCACCATCATGCCCAGCTAATTTTTGTATTCTTAGTAGAGACGGGGTTTTACCATTTTGGCCAGGCTGGTCTTGAACTCCTGACCTCAGGTGATCCACCCGCCTCGGCCTCCCAAAGTGTTGGGATTACAGGCGTGAGCCACTGCTCCCGGCTACAGGCTGCTTTTAAGGAAAAGAACAAGATGGAGGAAGAACCTGTAGACTAAAACAATTAAAAGACACCCCAATTTTTTTAAATGGCCAGAACTAAACTGTAGTGTCTAAGTATGTCCACTTGATTGATAAAGCTACAAAGAAATGCAAAGAAGCAATTGGCACAAATGTCAGGATAGTGGGTTATTTTTTGGGGAGTGAGTGGGGAGCTTTGGCGACCAGGCAGGAAACTGGGAAGTCTTCAGGAGGCTGTGGAAGTTCTCAATCTTGAACCAGGTAGTGGTTACAAGGGTGTTTGTTTATTACAGTTCGTAAAGCTATACACTTATTTTAGAAGATGAAATAAAAATAGGGAAAGATGTTGCAGAAGAATGTTAAATAACATGAAAAATGCTTGCCCATATCATTATGGGAAAAGGCAGATTGAAAATCATTAAGTATACTATGATGCCACTTTGTGGGTGGGTGGGTGGATGGATGGTTGGATGGATGGATGGATGGATAGCTAGGTAAGTAGGTAAATGGATAGATGAATGGATGGATGGATGGATGAATGAATGGATAGATGGATGGATGGGTAGATGGATAGACAGATAGGTAGGTAGGTAGATGGATGGATGAATGGATGATCAAAAGGATGGATGGATAGATGATAGATATAGAGATAGATACAGACAGATAGATAGAAATAGACAGAGATAGATAGATAGATAGATAGATAGATAGATAGATAGATAGATAGATAGATAGATAGATAGATAGATGTAAAAAATGATCATGGAGGAAGATACACCAAGGTGTTACTAGTAGTTAATGTTTGGAAGTAGGCTTTTTCTGACTTTTGTTTTCTTTACCATTCTGTGCCATGTGAGTCTTGTCAGTGAATATTTTTGTTTCTCATGAATCACTTAAATAAATGTTACTTTTATTTATTTTAATCTTCAAAAAATGGCATTTGGGACTGGGCACAGCAGCTCACACCTGTAATCCCAGCACTTGGCGGGTGGATCACCTGAAGCTAGGAGTTTGAGACCAGCCCGGCTAACATGATGAAACCCCATCTCTACTAAAAATACAAAATTAGCCAGGCACCGTGGCGCATGCCTGTAGTCCCAGCTACTTGGGAGGCTGAGGCAGGAGGATTGCAACCTCCGTCAAGAGGTTGCAGTGAGCCAAGATCGCCCCACTGCATTCCAACCTGGGTGACAGAGTGAGACTCAGTGTCAAAGAAAAAAAAAGAAAAAGAAAGAAAGAAAGAAAGGAAAGGAAAGAAGAAAGAAAAAAGAAGGAAAGAGAAAGAAAGAGAGAAAGAGAAAGAGAGAGGAAAGAAGAAAGAAAAAAGAAAGAGAAAGAAAGAAAGAAGGCAAGAAAGAAAAACAAAGGCAGAAAAGCACTTGGAGCACTCGGAAGAAAGCAGCAGGTGCACAGCCTTCTTCACTCTTACAGCCATTCTTCCCTAACACACTGAAAAGGCTTTCACACCCCCTAATACTCCCAGAATTAGCTAAGAGTAGACCCCTCATTTTTAAAAGGTCTGACTTTTTTGGTAGTGCTATTAATGTTGATTCAGGAGAGAACATTGAAATAAATAGTTCATGGAAAATACCATGGTACTCTAAGAGTTTCTGGCCCTGGCAGGGTCCGAGGTGCATTCGACACAGGTTGATGCCAGGATCCAGCAGACGCCTGGGAGTGTCCCTGAGGCTGGATCAAGAACCTGGCTGGGTGTGGTGAGACTGGGTCCACCCTTTGACTCTGCCAGGGACGCAGGACTCCTTGGGGACTCTGGTCAGAGGAGGCCTTTGCTGGTCAGAGTAGTGAAGGAAGTGTGCGGGTTTCCTCCCTAGCTGAGAGGAGATAGAGATGGGGTGTGCCTCAGGAGCCACGGCCTCATCACCCCCAGGACAGCCCACCTTCCTGCCCTGCACATCCTCTGAGGCCCCCGGGCTGAGTGAACAGCACTGCCAGCCCAGGACCCCAGGCCAGAGTTGGGATACATCCTTGACTCGCCCCTCTCCCCTCTTTCCCAGCATCCCATCCATGCCATGCCCATCTCTCAGGGTCTCCCATTTGTCTCCATCCCAAGCTGCTTGTTGTTGTTATTTGTTTGTTTTTGAGACAGGGTCTCGCTCTGTCACCCAGGCTGGAGTGCAGTTACGTGATCTCGGCTCACTGAAACCTCTGCCTCCTGGGCTCAAGTGATCCTCCTGTCTTTGCCTCCTGAGTAGCTGGGACCATACCATGAGCCACCACATCTGGCTAACTTTTTTGATCTTTTTTTTTTTTTTTTTTTTTGAGACGGAGTCTCACTTTGTCGCCCAGGCTGGAGGGCAGTGGCGCAATCTCGACTCACTGTCAGCTTGAGCTCCACCTCCCAGGTTCACACCATTCTCCTGCCTCAGCCTCCTGAGTAGCTGGGACTACAGGCACCTGCCACCATGCCCGGCTGATTTTTTGTATTTTTAGTAGACACGGGGTTTCACCATGTTGGCCAGGACGGTCTCAATCTCTTGACCTCATGATCCACCCGCCTCGGCCTCCCAAAGTGCTGGGATTACAGGCGTGAGCCACCGCACTCGGCCTTTGATTTTTTTTTTTTAGAGGTGTGGTCCCACTATGTTGCCCAGGCTGGTCTCAGACTCCGGGCCTCAGGCAATCCTCCAGCCTCAGCCTGCCAAAGTGCTGAGATTACAGGCGTGAGCCACTGCGCCCAGCCTCCAAGTTACTTTTCCTGTCCAGCTCTCAGCCCTCGCTGATGCTCACTGCTGTGGCTGCTCCAGAATGGACAACGCATGCCCCCTAGGGATCCTGATAGAGTGCATGCTCGCCGAATCCAGGCACGGTGCTGAGCATTTTGCCCATATCAATGCCTTTCATTCTCACAACCACACGAGGCAGATGCTATTAGGACTCCATTTTCCAGAGGAAGACCTTGAGGCTCAGGGCTCACCTGTCAATTGCCCGATGTCACAGTGACATTAGTGATGAAGACAGGACTCAAACACAGACAGCCTGGATCCAGAACCCAAAGGCTCCACCCCAGGCTTGGAGACAGAAAATGAGAGATCTGGAATCAGTCTTGCTCTGTCCCCCAGTCTGGAGTGCAGTGGTGCGACCTCGGCTCACTGCAACCTCTGCCTCCCAGGTTCCAGCGATTCTCGTGCCTCAGCCTTTCCAGTAGCTGGGATTACAGGTGTGTGCCACCATGTCCGGCTAATTTTTGTATTTTTAGTAGAGATGGGGTTTTACCATGTTGGCCAGGCTGGGTTCGAACTCCTAACCTCAAGTGATCCACCCGCCTTGGCCTCCCAAAGTGCTGGGATTACTGGCGTGCGCCACCGTGTCTGGCCTCACCCCATCTCTTGAGTCTCAGTATGCGTGGTGTCGGTGCCGATCTTGCCTTGGGCTGCGGAGAAGGGAGGAGGAAACTGTGCACATAAAGGGCTTCCACCGTGCTTGGCACAGGATGGCACTCAGTGAGTGTGAGCTACTATCTCATCGATGACTACCCCTCCCACCTCCGTCTCCACTCCCATGTACCACCCAGCAGGCTGAGTCATCTTCCTAAAATGCCATCTTGGTCCCTTTAATTATTCCCTGATGAAAACCTTCCACATCTCTCCAAGGTGCCTCATTGCTTTCAAGATAAAATGCTTTCTCTTGACCGCAGGATTCCGGGCCTTCCTGACATGACCAGCTCATTCCCCGCCCTCTCCTCTCGTTCCTCACCCCCTCTCCTCCTGCTCCTGGTCCTCACTTGCCTTTCTCTGATGAGCCAGGCCCCTCAATGCCCTTGTCTCTGCACACGCTGTTCCTATGCCCTGGGAAGCAATCCTCCACCATGCCCAGTAGGCTATCTGCTGCTCATACCTCCTCAAGTTCAAGGTCGCCACCTTTGTTGCTTCTCTTCTCTCCCTGCAGGCGGATCAGCCAACACGCTCCCCTCCACTCCTGCCTTTACTAATAGTAAAGAATGTCTTTACTGTTCTTCTTGCCATGTCAGCTGCAGTTGGGGTTTCTGTGTCCGCTACTAGAATATAAGCTTCTTGGCCAGGCGCGGTGGCTCACACCTGTAATCCCAGCACTTTGAGGGGCCCAGGCAGGTGGATCACTTGGGGCCAGGAGTTCGAGACCAGCCTGTCCAACATGGTGAACCCCCAACTCTATTAAAAATACAAAAATTAGGCCAGGCACGGTGGCGCATGCTTGTAATCCCAGCTACTTGGGAGGCTGAGGCAGGAGAATTGCTTGAACCCGGGAGGTAGAAGTTGCAATGAGCTGAGATCACGCCACTGCACTCCAGCCTGGGCAACAGAGCAAGACTCCATCTCAAAAAAAAAAAAAAAATATATAAGCTCTTTGAGGCTGAGACCATATGCAAATGAGGTTGGAAGTCTCAGGTAGCCCTAATCCCAGAGTCTCTAGATGCTCTCTAGCATTTCTGTCTGCCTGGAAGTCCTGGGGACAGAAAAGCACGTGCTCAGGGAGGAAGCTGTGGCACCGAGGTTGGGAATGCCCTTCATTGGAAGGCACCTCTGGGCAGCATCTGTTTCACTCACAAGGCCTCTTTCTCTCAAAACTGCTTTTCCACCCAGATGCAAACCATCTCCCCTGGACAGAGCTGATGAGACTATAGGTGGTGGCCCCAAATGACCTGGTCTCAGCATAGAATCGCAAAGACACAAAACCCAGCCATGACACAGTAATTTTAAAAGAATCTCAGGGCAGACGCGGTGGCTCACGCCTGTAATCTCAGCACATTGGGAGGCTGAGGCGGGTGGATCATTTGAGGTCAGGAATTTGAGACCAGCCCGGCCAACATGGTGAAACCCTGTCTCCACTAAAAAAAAAAAAAAAAAAAAAAAAATTAGCCGGGCATGATAGAGCGTGTCTGGAATCCCAGCTACTTGGGAGGCTGAGGCTGAGGGAATTGCTTGAACCCAGGGGTGGAGGTTGCAGTGAGCCAAGTGCACACCACTGCACTCCAGCCTGGGCAACAGAGTGAAACTCTGTCTCAGACAAAACAAAACAAAACAAAATTAACTAAACTAAACTAAACTAAACTAAACTACACTCAGCCTTTACTTGAATTTCGAGACTGTTGACAAGGGGTCCAGGTTAGAACTCACCACGGTGTCTTCCCCCGCTCCCCTCTGCTTCCCCATCTCTCACCCCACATCTGCCCACCGCCTTTCACACACGGAATCCCCACGTTCCCCCTTCCCTTATTGTTTTGCTCTTCCTTATTCCTTTATCTCAGTTCTTCATCGCATTGATCTTAGCCTCTCTCCTCTTGCCCTCCCCTTCCCTCCCTCTCTGGGCTCCTGCCTCTCTATGCCTTTCTTCCAGTTTATCACAACTTAGGAGGTGGGAGCCCAGGTAGCAAAGGGTGGATGGAGTTGGGGGCAGGGTAAGGAATCTACATGATATTGGCACATGAATAAATATGGCGCCCAATCTGAACATAGGGGACTGGTCCAGGAGCACCCAGCACTGCCTTCTATTACTCTTATTCCCAAGTCTCACACACAATTTGCGTATTATTACTGTGTTTATCCTCCGCTCTTGCAGCAATCCTGTGTCACCTGCATAGACTCCAGCACGCGGAATGACCCCGGAGGTACGTGTACACACAAGCACATGCACCTGGGCACACATGTCCACACATGGACAGTGTCCAGCAGCACACAGGCGTGAGCCCCATGAGAAAAGCTTCACTAGTGCAGACAAGGGAAAGGAGCGCCACCCCGCAGCTCCCCAGTGTGGTCCTCCATGACTCCTGGCCTCCCCTATCCTTCCGCACCACAGCCTGCCCTTGCTGGAGCCCCTCCACACTCTCCCTCCTGCATAGTCTTCCTTTGTGCCCTTTCCTGAACTCAGCTCTGCCACCAGGCTCTGCAGGGACCTTGTTATTTTTACAGCTTTAGGGAGCAAACTCTCGGAGAGAAGGGATGGCTTTGCTAAGAGGGTAGGTGCCTAATGCCCTGCATCACTGCCAGCCCAGCTCCCAAGGGGCAAGGTTTCCCCAGCTCAGCTGCGATGGTGGCTCTAGTCAGCCAGGACCAGCCTGGGGGCTGCCCAAAGGACCTTCCTGGCAAGTTGGCTCAGTGCCACTGCCCAGTCTCCCCTCACGGACGGGAACACCCTGGGCTGGCTCTGGGCTCTGAACCCAGAAAAGCCCACAGACCAGCACCCAGGGGGAGGGGATTCTGCATCAGCGATGGGGGCAGATCCTGAAATTCTCGTTTGACATCTCCCTTTAGGGCAGGCAGCTTCAGGGCTTTGTTCATCTGTAAGGATCAGAGGACTTGCAGGGTGGGCCACGGGACCAAGGGGCCTACCCGGGAGGCTGGAGGGAGAGGGACTAGTTCTGGAGCTCTTGGCACCAGAGAGAGGGAGCGAGAGGGAGGACATGGGGCTTGGGGAAAAAAACGACAGAAGCAGAGCATGTCTTATGATGGTGGAGTTGCTGTCAGGTGCAGAGGCCAGGGAAGACCACCTCCTAGACCCATGTTCATCTTGCCCCCGCTTTTTTTTTTTTTTTTTTTTGGAGATAGGGTGTCACTCTGTCTCCCAGGCTGGAGTGCAGTGACATGATCTCAACTCACTGCAACCTCTGCCTCCCTGGTTCAAGCGATTCTCCTGCCTCGGCCTCCTAAAGTGCTGGGATTACAGGCGTGAGCCACTGCACCCGGTACATCTTGCCCTCTTGTTCCTTCCTCCGTCATCTCCCACTTATAAACTTGCCAAGATAGCCAAAGTGTTCCTCCGACGCCTCGCACTAACTTCCATCCACTCTTATGTTCTTCCTGGCTGTCTGACATCTGGCTGGAAAGACCCAATGTGACATCAGATGTTCCCCCTCCGGGGTACCTTTCTTGGTTTCTCACCTTGCAGCCTCCTGGGCCTCTGGGCCTCTGCCAAGAGTTGTTGACAAGATTAGGCACCTTGGAGTCCTTGTCTGTGCCAGGAGTGTCTCCGGGGAAAGCCGGGGGCACCTTTTCTGGCACAGGGCCTGGGGAGCAGCCTCCAAGGGCTCCCCCAACACGCCCACCCTCTTTCTGCTGCAGAGCAGGAATGTTGATTTCAGTGCAAATAACTCATTATTTTGCTTTCCAGACCAGAAAGCCCCAAATGTGGAGTTAATTCCCCATTCTGACTTAAGGCTAGTGCCAGTCAGAACTGGGAGTTTTGCTTAATACCCACTAGGCACCATTGTTTCCATCACAGGGTTAGTTAGTCCCCAAGAGCCTCGAGCCCAGGGAGGCTGCTCTGGGTGGAAAGTCCAGAGACCCAGATTTTGAATCTTCATTTGCCAACGACCATCTGTGTGAGCTTCACTAGACAAGGCCCTTTCTCTCTCCAGACCTGTTTTTCCATCTGCAAAATGAGCAGGTGAACCTGGATGATCACCACAGTCCTTTCCGGCTGGCTCAAAGTTTCCATGCCATTCTGTGGTGCTGACATTGTGTAACACCCAACAACGGTCTAGCATGATGTTCTAAGTCATTCCATGACATTCACAGCTATCTGCAACACTCTCTGATGACATCGTCAGAAGGTGGTCCTTGACATTCCATGACATTTACAGTTATCCGCAGCATTCTATGACATCCATTGACATTTACAAGAATTCATAATACCCTGTGATATTCTTTGTGACATTCCAGAGCATTTTATGACATTCCTGGACATTCTATAGCACTCTGGCATTCTAGTCACGATATTCTGTGGCATTCTGTGACATTCTAAATTTATACCATGTAGATTTGTCTCTCTTCCAAGGGGCCTCCCTGGTATCACTGGAGAAGCCACATCCCTGCCCCAGGACTCCTCACCCTAAAGCTCGTCCTGCCCACACTGTGTGACCACTCTGTGGTCAGAAGTTATCGAACTTGGGCCTCTAGAGCCAAATGGCCACTCCAGGATCTTGATCTGGGCTTTGGGGTTAGGATGGAGGGAAACTCTCCCATAACAGCGGTCTCCCCAGGGCGTTTTGCACCCAAAGAAATCAGTTTTCCCCTCCTCCACTACCGCCGGAGTATTCCAATAAATGGCTGTTACCTTCAGGATAAGGGTTTCCCTTGGCATAGTGTTGAGTTTAAGCATACCAGATATTTGACAAATTTCGACCTACAGGAGCAGCAATTTTATTTTATTTTATTTTTTACTTTTTTTTTGAGATGGAGTCTCACTCTGTCACCCAGGCTGGAGTGCAATGGGGTGATCTCAGCTCATTGCAGCCACCACCTCCCCAGGTTCAAGCGATTCTCCTGCTTCAGCCTCCCAAGTAGCTGGGATTACAGGCACGTGCCACTACACCCAGCTAATTTTTAGTAGAGCCAGGGTTTCACCATGTTGGCCTGGCTGGTCTCGAATTCCTGACTTCCAGTGATCCACCTGCCTTGGCCTCCCAAAGTGCTGGGATTACAGACTTGAGCCACTGTGCCTGGCCATGGGAACAGCAACTTTATGTGGTTCAACCTAATACAGCAGAAAGAATGTGGGAATTTCTTTCTGCTGTATTAGGTTGAACCATATACAATTTGGGAATCAGATGGCCCTGGGGCAAATACTGGTACTGTCATTTGTTAGCTGTGAAACTTGGGGCAACCTCAACCGGCCTCCCTTTCCTCATCCATCAATGGAGATAATCATTGGTTATTTTTCAAGGGGTTGCAGAGAACTCAGGGAAATGCCAGGGTGAAGAGGAATGCCTAGAGTCTGAAACACCATAAGAAGGCTCCAGGTCTTTCCTCCTCCTTTTCCTTTTCCCTTCCCTTTTTCCCCTTCTCTTCCCTCCTTTTTCCCCATTCTCCCTTTCCCTAGAACAACAGAGAAACAATCCATGAGCAAAATGGCGCCAGCTGAAAAAGAGAGCCTGGGCATGGGTCTTGGCTGCTTCCTCCTCGCCGTTCACCCTGGAGGATGCAGTTCTTTTTCGTGGGCCTCAGCGTTCCCATCTGTAGAATGGGCTAGAAGACCACGAGATCAACTAGGAAGGCCCTTCCGGCTCTGATGGCCTGGGCTTCCCCAGCTGGGGGAGCAGGAGGATGACAGAACAAGGACTCTTGAAGTCTGGTCGGGCAAGAATTGGGGAGCAAGGGGTCACCAAAGATAGTCTTTGAGGACAGGGCTTAAAAGCCACTTTGAGAAAGTGGCTTAAAGTCAGTGGAGGAGGCAAGACCTGAAGAAGTGCTTCTTTCTAAGCATTGAGGGATAATGACTTGGTTGTAATGCTGCTGCTCCACAGAGTTTTAGAACGACCCCGCAGATCTTCGCTAACGGGGTGGGCAGATGCCCCACCGGTGGGCCGCATCCTCTCCAGCCCTTCAGGCCCCTGCAGGAAGGACCCAGGCTGCTGTGGAAACCTTAAGAGACTGCGCCCCCTGGTGTCAGAACGCAGTCATTGCAGCACGTGGCTTCCAGCCTGGGGAGGCAGCTTCTCACCTGCAGACCAGGACTCTACCATAGTCAGCAAGCTTCTTTCCAAGAGAAGGCTGGGGAGCAGTGCTTGGGAAGAAGGTGGCTTAAGTTGGCACAAGCCTGTAGGACTGAAGGCTGGTAAGGACCCTTCATTAACCTCTTGAGCAAACATTTATTGAGCACCTACTATGTGCCCAGCAGTGTGTTGGGCCCTTGGATCCAGCTTTGAATAAGACAAAGCTTTTGTTTGGCAAGAAGTCCACATAATCCAGGACTCTCGGACTGGCTGAGGACCTACTATGTGCCCAGGTCTTATCTCCCAGACTCTTCAAAACAACCATGGAGGTGAGAATTATCATCTCCATTTTATTTATTTATTTTATTTTTTGAGACTGAGTCTCACTCTGTTGCCCAGGCTCGAGAACAGTGGTGCGATCTCTTTTCATTGCAACCTCTGTCTCCCAGGTTCAAGCAATTCTCCTGCCTCAGCCTCCCCAAGTAGCTGGGGTTACAGGTGCTTGCCACCATGCCCAGATAATTTTTGTATTTTTGGTAGAGATGGGGTTTCACCATGTTGCCCAGGCTGGTCTCAAACTCCTGACCTCAAGTGATCCACCCACCTCGGCCTCCCAAAGTGCTGGGATTACAGGTGTGAGCCACCGCGACTGGCCTCATCTCCATTTTACAGGTGGAGAAACTGAGGCCTGAGTCCACACAAGTGTAAGGGGCAGAGCTGGGATCTGGACCATCTAGAGTATCCCATCACACAAGGTTCATATAGCAGAAAGCATCTGCCCCTCCAAGCAAGTCACTCGCCTGCTCTGGGACATGGAGCCAGTGAGGTGCCTGGAGGATTACACAAGGTAGGGGGTGTCCTGATGCCCTTGCCCTGTGCCCAGGGAGACCTCCTTCCAAAGAGTGGGGGTTGCTCCCCGGAAGTGGGCATCCTGGGGCTCCGGGCATTGTTCTCATTGTCTGGCCCTCCTCTTTGTCTCAGGAGCATCCTGGGCTTGCTTCTCCCCAGGCAGAGCGGAGGGCCAGCTGCCTGGAGAGCAGGACCTGCCGGCCGCAGGCTCATTAGGGCCCTTGCAGACGCCCCTCTCCCGGGACTCCCCACCCAGGGTCTGAAGAGGAGTTTGACAGGAGTCTAAAAATAGCTGCTGTTTTGTTCCTTTGTTGGAGGGGAGGGGCTGGCAGAGGGATTCGGGCTCCTCTTAATAACCAACCCCCCAAGAACAAAGCTTCTTTCCAAGAGAAGGCTGGGGAGCAGTGCTTGGGAAGAAGGTGGCTTTTCTTTGCATTGGCTCTGCTTCCAGCAGCAGCAGGCCCCGGCTCCAGCCTCATCCTTGGGGCTCGCGTGGAACCCAAGCCACTCCTGAAGAGCCAGCTTGAGGGCAAAGGCAGGTCCAGGCTTCTGACCAGGGCAGCCCCAGCCCAGGCTGACCGGCTGGCACATGGTGGGCAGTGGGGTCTGTGGGCAGGGCTCTGCAGGGGAGGGGTCTACATGTGACACTGTGTGTGCTGTCAGACCCCCTGGCAAGACTGATGGAGCGTGGGACGGCAAATGACCGTGCATGGCTGGTTGTAGGCAGCTGACTCTGTGGGACTGTGTGTGACTGTGCCTGGGACACTGTGTGGCTGTGTGAAGGCGACACCGTGAGGGACTGTGTGGACCCTGCTGTGGAAATTGCATGACTGTGCTTGTGACACTGTGCGATGGGACTGGGCATGAGCAGGTGAGATCGTGGACGACTGCGTGGCTGTGCAGGTGACAGCATGAGTGAGTGTTGGCTGTTCATAGTGAGACTCGCTAATGGGCAGGTGACGTTGTACCTGTTGGATTGACATGGGGTGATGGGGCTGATGGTACAGGGGACACTCTGTGTGGCTCTGTGACTGTATTGGTAACACTGGGAGGTGGGGCTAACCGTGCAGATGACATCGCAAGTGGCCCTGGGACTGTGTGCAGGTGATCATGACTAAACAAATGTCAGAAAACTGGCAGCTCCCAGAGCCCGTCAGGCGCCTGGAACAGCTTCCGTCCCTCTTCTCACCTCCCCTTCTCTGGGGCAGCTCATGGGGCCCTCCCTTGGATGGCTCCACCTGCCTCGCCTGCCGCTCACCTGCCACCTGTGTCTCTAGGTGTCCCTCTCTGCATCATCGGGTTCAGGGGACAAGGCCTCCCACCACCCAGCACGGGAGCTGCACTTGGGAGAACAACTGGAGCAAAAGCAAACGCACCACACTCCTGCTGGGACCTGCTCTGGAGAAAGGAGGCCAGAGGGGAGCCCAGGGGTGGCTGGGAGGGCTGCAGCTGGATCTGTAATGTTTGGTTCATTTTTAAAAGGGAGAACACATGCCTGTATATTTGCTGTGAATCTAGGTGGAATGATTCTGTGTGATTATTATACTATTTTCTTGATTTTTCTGAATTTCTGATCTTTCAAAATAATGAACAAAAGCAAAACATGCTGATGGTAGAATTTGTTATATACAAAAGTTAACATTGACTTCGTGTCAGGTGCTGTGCTCAATGATTTACATGAGTTATTTCACTGAATATTTACCATTGCCCTAGGAAGGGGTCCTATTGCCATCCCCCATTGTATGGATGGGGAAACTGAGGCTCAGAGGGATTTATTAACTTGCCCTCCAACACACAGCTGGTAAGCAGTGCATCCAGGATTCCTAATCCAGACCTGCCTACCAACGATAATTTTCAGACATATTCCTCCACCACCTGATACTTCCTCCTTCTCTCTCCTCCTTCAATGCTTTTAGCAAAAAAAAGAGAGATAAATACAGTTTTAAAAATAAAAATAAAACCAATAGAGTAAAACATCTCTCTCCAGGAATCCTCTCTGCTGGATTCCTCACAGCATGGTGTCTGGGATCCAAAAGTGAGCATCCTAAGAGAACCATTTGATAACCACTGTTATCAAATGATCATAGATCCTTTCAGATGTTTTCTGTTTACATGTGTGTGTGTGTGTGTGTGTGTGTGTGTGTGTGTGTGTAGCTCTCAGGATCACAAATGTTATTCACATTACAATTTGGAAATGTGGATAAATGTTGTTTTTTTATTTTGTCTTCTTGAGCCCCACAACCATTGGTCAGTGGGAACAATAGAACACTTTCCCCTATGTGTGGATTCCATTTGTCCAATCCAATCATCTAAATTTGTCCTTCTTGTAGTTCCTGATCTCCCCAGATAGCTCCCTTGTCTCGCTTCTCTCCAGTGGTTGTGCCTGGATGCTCAGGGGGAAGTGTGGCTTAGGTGGCTGTATTCGTCCATTCTTATGCTGCTGTGAAGAAATACCCAAGACTGGGTAATTTATAAAGAAAAGAGATTTAATTGACTCACAGTTCTGCACGGCTGGGAGGCCTCAGGAAACTTACAATCCTGGTGGAAAATACCTCTTCACAGGGTGGCAGGAGAGAGAATGAGTGCCAAGTGAAGGGGGTAAAAGCCACTTATAAACCATCACCCTGATGTTTCAATTATCTTCCACTGTCTCCCTCCTATGACACTTGGGGGTTATGGGAACTACAATTCAAGATGAGATTTGAGTGGGTACACAACCAAAACATATCAGTGGCCTTGTGTGGGAGAGGAAGAGTTGGGGCCATAAGCTCAGAGCCACCATCTGCCTTCTCTGGGACTGTGTCCCTCTCCCTGGTTGCCATGTGCCCTACAAGTGTTCAGACTGAAGGCTAAGGCTACTGTAATTTCTCATCCTCCATTCAGGCCATAGCCCAAAAGTCCCACCCAGCTTCCCTCTGGCCTGAGGTCATCCTCTCTTGCCTCACAGTGGCCCTGGCTCTTACCACCACCTCTACACCACACAGGAAAGCTTCAAGTTGCCCAAAGTGCTGGAATTATGGGCGTGAGCTACTGTGCCTGGCCTACTTCATTTTTTAAAATAGTGCTACAGTATACCAGAGTATAGATATACCAAAATTTAGCATCCATATTTCCTCTGAAAGCTTTGAGTCTCCCTCTGCTGGCCGCCACTGCTACTGGGGGGCTGAACCAAGTCCCCCATGTGTTAATAATCAACCCTCATAATAAATCAACCCAAAATGTAATGGCTTCAAACAGCAGTCATCATGTAATATCTCTCCTGATTCCTCTGAGCTGGGAATGTGATGAGGGGAGTTGGCTGGGCAGTTCTGGCGGAGTTGCTCCTGAGATTTTAGTAAAATGTCAGCAGGGCTGCAAATGATCTGCAGGCTGGACTGGGCTGGAGGATCCATTTTAAGCTGGCTCCCTTATATTTCCGGCAAGCGAGCATGGACTCTTAGCTCCTCTCTGTGGGGGCCTCTCCACAGAGCAACTTGAGCTTCCTCACAGCATGGTGTCTGGGATCCAAAAGTGAGCATCCTGAGAGAACCAGGCAGAAGCTACGTTATCCTTATGACATCGTCTTGAGGTCCCATAACATCACTTCTGCCATATTCTGGCCACAACGGTGAACCCTGACTCAGTGTAAAAGAGGACTGTCAAGAACTGTCTAGGGTGTGAGATTTTACCACACTTGCAAGCTAACAAGTTAGCCTGCCACAGCTTCATGGATGCTGGTAGAAGACATGCGGCTCCCGGGTCTGACACAAAGGACAGTTCATGGTTCACAGCAATAGCAGCAGCCAGAGTATCAGCATTTTCTCATTGGTTTCCAAGCCTAAATTCCCACACATCAACATGAAGAGCCCTAGAAATCCTGGGTACACACAGTGGACTGTGTTACAGGAGAGGAACCCCAAGTTTAGGAAGCCCAAGCCTTCTCTAATGGGCAGTGAGGATGCCTGTTTTTGGCTCTAGAGGGAGAGACTCTGGCTATCTTCCAAGGCTGTTTGCATCAGAAAGAAATTGTCCAAAGATGCCACAAAACATGGGCTGTGGTAGCCAGACTCCAAGATGGCCATTATTGGTCACCTTCTTGGGTAGTCCCTGTTGCAACACAACTTCCATGAAGCTTGCTATAGATTTAATTGTGTCCCCCTAAATTCATATGTTGGAGTCCTAACCCCCAATGTGACTGTATTTGAAGGCAGGGCTTTCTGGAGGTAATTAAGGGTAAATGAGGTCAGAAGGCTGGGGCCCTAATCCAACCAGATTTGTGGCCTTATAAGAAGAAGCAGCAATCTCCCTCTCATTCTCTCTTCCTACCATGTGAGGACCCAGTGAGAAGGTGGCCATCTGCAAGCCAGGAAGAGAGCCCTCATCAGCAACCAAATTGTCTGGCACCTTGACCTTGAACTGACAGCCTCCAGCATTGTGAGAAATAAAGTTCTGTTGTTTATGCCACCCAGTCTATGGCAATTTGCTATGGCAGCTTGAACTGATTAAGACCTCTCACATTCTGGCATGATTTGTGAGCAAGGCATGACTGCCCTTTGCTCTGGACTATCTTTTCAAGGCAGATGGATGGTTCCCTGACCCATTATTGCATACTCAGAAAATATTTTTATAACCACATTAATACTTTTCAAAATATTAAGCCCATTCACACACAGTTTTTTTTTCAGAAACAAAAATGGGGTTGTCTAACACATTGCTTTCTCTTTTCTTGTCTTCTTTTTTTTTTTTTTTTGAGACAGAGCCTCACTCTGTTGCCCAAGCTGGAGTGACTTGGCACGATCTCAGCTCACTACAACCTCCACCTCCCGGGTTCAAGCGATTCTCCTGCCTCAGCCTCCCAAGTAGCTGGGATTACAGGCACCTACCACCACTCCCAGCTAATTTTTGTATTTTTAGTAGAGATGGGGTTTTGCCATCTTGGCCAGGCTGGTCTTGAACTCCTGACCTCAGGTGATCTACCTGCCTCAGCCTCCCAAAGTGCTGGGATTACAGGCCGCCTGGCCTACTTCATTTTTTAAAATAGTGCTATAGTATTCCAGAGTATAGATATACCAAAATTTAGTCATCCTTATTTCCTCTAAATAACATTTGTTTCTAAATATTATGTTGGTGTAAAAGTAATTGCAGTTTTTGCCATTACTTTGGCACCAACGTAATATTTTTTTACATTACTGATTCTTTAGGGAATGACCTTACAGACATATCTTTGCATGCATGTGCTAGTGATTGTGCAAATAAATTTTCACAGTGAAATTGCTTGGGTATAGGATGTGCACTGTAATCCCCAAATCTATCAATTTTGATAAGTATTATTAAACTGTCCCCTCCCCTCCAATATCAATTTATATTCTCTCCCACAGCATGTGAGTGTGCTCAGTTCCCCACACCTTCTTTGTCATTGAATATTACATTTTTTGGTTTAGTAAACCTATTGGGCAAAAAGTGATTGTATCACATTTTTTGTTTGTTTGTTTGTTTTTGTTTTTGTTTTCTTTTGTTTTTTTGAGATGGAGTCTCGCTATGTCGCCCAGGCTGGAGTGCAGTAGCGCAATCTTGGCTCACTGCAAGCTCCGCCTCCCGGGTTCACACCATTCTCCTGCCTCAGCCTCCCGAGTAGCTGGGACTACAGGTGCCCGCCACCA
>NW_012122931.1:11307866-11321622 GCF_000951035.1 Colobus angolensis palliatus
GCCAGGATGGTCTCGATCTCCTGACCTCCTGATCCGCCCACCTCAGCCTCCCAAAGTGCTGGGATTACAGGCGTGAGCCACCGCGCCTGGCCTGTATCACATGTTTTAATTTTCACTGTTACTCGACAGTTTAAGCTTTCTTCATCTATCTACTGGCTTTTGGTGATATTTCTTTTTTAAATACTTGACAATATGTCTAGCCCATTTACTATCAGGTTGTTATTATTTTCTTATTTGTTTGCAGGAACTCTTTCCATGTCATAGATATTACTCTTAGTCTGTAATATAAATTATAGATAATTATTTCTAGTAAATTTGTGTGTCTCTTTTTTTTTTTTTTTTTTTTTAGGCAGAGTCTCGCTCTATCAGCCAGGCTGGAGTGCAGTGGCGCGATCTTGGCTCACTGAAACCTCTACCTCCTGGGTTCCCGCCATTCTTCTGCCTCAGCCTCCTGAGTAGCTGGGACTACCTGCACCTGCCATCATGCCAGGCTAATTTTTTGTATTTTTTTTTTTTAGTTGAGACAGAGTTTCACCGCATTAGCCGGGATGATCTCGAACTCCTGACCTCGCGATCTGCCCACCTCGGCCTCCCAAACTGCTGGGATTACAGGCATGAGCCACCGTGCCCAGCCAATTTGTGTGTCTTTTAAATTTATTTGATTCCTTTCGCTGCACAGAAATCTTTCATTTTTATAGAGTTGGTTTATAGAGTTGGAATTGGGTTTTCTCTTTCTTTCTTTCTTTCTTTCTTTCTTTCTTTCTTTCTTTCTCTCTCTCTCTCTCTTTCTTTCTTTCTCTCTCTTTCTCTCTCTTTCTCTCTCTCTCTCTCTCTCTCTTTCTTTTTTTTTTGACAGAGTCTCGCTCTGTCGCCTAGGTTGGAGTACAGCGGTGTGATCTCGGCTCACTGCAACCTCTGCCTCTTGGGTTCAAGTGATTCTCCCACCTTAGCCTCCTGAATAGCTGGGATTACAGGTGTGTATCACTGTGCCCAACTACTTTTTTTTGTATTCTTAGCAGAAACAGGGTTTTGCCATGTTGTCCACGCTGGTCTTGAACTCCTGTCCTCAAGCAATCCACCCACCTCAGCCTCCCAAAGTGCTGGGATTACAGACATGAACCACCGTGCCTGGCCGAGTTGGATTTTCTGGATAACTTCTGAGTTCTTGCAAAAGACTGTTATGGAGCATAGATAATAACCCTTTTAGTAAAGGTGGGTCTTGCTATCTGAGCATCATCTGAAGGTGCAAGTGGTTTGAGGTCCTGAGACTGCAGCCGAAGGAGGCCACCTGGCATGTGGGAGGGCAGCATCTCAGAGGGTAATGATGGAGGCAGCAGGGGCCCCAGTGATATTTTTTGAACAAAACAAGCTGAACTCCTGGGAGCAGTTCCCTTTGGAGGGGCAAAGCTTCTTAAGGAGACCCATGGGGGAGCCCGAGAGAAACTGCCCTGTGATACTTGGCTGTCTGAGAGCCTGTAGGAGGAGCCACCTGTACCAACAACTATCAGTCTCTGCCCTCGGTCTGGCTTCGGCAGCATACACTCACAGCCACACGCAGCCATTCCTACCCAGAAGCATGCACATGTGAAACGCACAAAACAATGCACACACCCACATGGGCATACATGCATACACACATGCCCATATTCTCAAATGGTTACACATGCACGTTTACGGATGCCCACATGGACAAGGCACCTGCACATGTGTGCACAAATACACTCAGATATGTGTGCAGGCCCATTCAAGCGATACAGTATGAACACGTACCCAAATGTACACACTGGCTGTCTCAGCCAGGACCCCAGCAGGGAAAGATCAGCATAAACAAGGTGAGGAAAATGTTATCAAGGGGCCATTTACAACGGCCAGGGCAAGGCTAAGGGAGACCCCCAAAGCCACAGTGAAGCACCTGGGGGCTGGCCATAGCAGAGAGTGCTAGGCCTGAAGTGTGCAGGGGAGTGAGTAATTGCAGGAGCTGGTAAGAGCTGTGGCTTTGCGGAGAGAGATGCCACCCAGGTCACATCCCCATGGGGAAGGAGCCAGCCTTTCCCCTCCCTCCCTGCCCTCTGATCTCCTGGCCAAGCCTCCCATTGGTTGAACCCAGACAACAAGGAGCCTGGCTGATGTGCTGCACAGCGTCAGCCTCCTTGGGGCACAGAACAGGGCAGAGGGTAGATCTGGGAGGCAGACAGAGAAGATACCCCTGCACTTATGGCGATCCCCATCAGTGCACAGTGACGCACCCCGAGAGAGATGCCTGATGCACACATAGCCACGTGTGCACTGAATCGCCTGCATGCAATCGAAAGCTGTGTGCATACAACTGCAAAAGCCCAGCGGCCCATGTATGCTTAAGAGGAAGGCTGAAATCAACACCCTCCACTGGCAAAGGCTGGGCCTGAGATGAGCCCCCTCCCCCTGGCCACCTCCTTCCATGCCCCCCAACACCCCCAGAGCCCTTTGTTAATCTTGGCAAAGACCACATCCCAGCGAAACAACGGGCTGGCCAGGCCTGCACAAATCACTGGCTGTTTGGGAACGTTTCAGAGGCCTGCCTGATTGACAGCTGAGTTGAATCCAGATTGGGCGAGGCAGGCACTCCTGGAGGCAGAGCTGGGAGGTCTCCATCTCTGACTGACTCTCACCCCGCACAGGCCCCTCCTGATCCCACTGACTCCCCTAAAGGGGCATCCAGCTTAAGCTAGAGCAGCTGAGTCCCCTTCACTCCATTCAAAGCCTTACCCCCCACCCCAAGCTAGTGCACCCCCAAATTCTATCCATTATACTTTCTAAGCCCACTGCTGCCAACATCCCAGTCCAGGTTGCCTCTTCTTTGGCCTGGAGGCCTGCGGGAGTCCCAGGGAGCTGCCACTCTCAGCCAAAGGGATCTTTCTGAAATGTAAATCAAATCATTTTCTTCTGCTTCAGAGCTTTCAATGGCTTTCCAAACACTCCTCCAGATAAAGTCCCAGCTTATCCCCCAGAATCTTGCACCATCTGGTCCCTGACCCCATCCTCAGCTTCCCTGTTCACCAGCTACCCTCTCCATTCCAAGCTCTCAGTCCTCTAGGTGCCCCCAGGCATTTGCAAGTGTTGCTGTCTCTGCTGATAAGCCTTTTCCCCAATGCTTCATCTACTGACTCTTTGCAAACTAGAGCTCCTCAAACTTACTGTAGGGTAGGACCAGGTTGTTTTTTAATTCCAATCCATTGTGGATCTATGTTTTTGCGGAACAGCAATAAAAATGAGGTACTCAAACAAGAAATTAAAAAATGAAGTGAGGTATAATCTTGGATAATAGCTGAGCAGGTTCTTATAAAGTTAAACATTCAGGGCCCGGCGCGGTGGCTCAAGCCTGTAATCCCAGCACTTTGGGAGGCCGAGACGGGTGGATCATGACGTCAGGAGTTCGAGACCATCCTGGCTAACACGGTGAAACCCCGTCTCTACTAAAAATACAAAAAACTAGCCAGGCGAGGTGGCGGGCGCCTGTAGTCCCAGCTACTCAGGAGGCTGAGGCAGGAGAATGGCGTAAACCCGGGAGGCGGAGCTTGCAGTGAGCTGAGATCTGGCCACTGCACTCCAGCCTGGGCGATAGAGCGAGACTCTGTCTCAAAAAAAAAAAAATAAAATAAAATAAAATAAAGTTAAACATTCACTTACCATATGACCCAGAAAGAGAAATGAAAACACATGTCCATGCAAAAGCCTGTATATGAATATTTTCAGTGATTTTCTTTATAATTGCCAAAACCTAGAAACAACTCAACTGTCCTTCAATGGCAAATGGATAAGCAAACTGTGGTAAATCCATACAAGGGAATACTATTCAGCATTGAAAAGGAAAGAATTATTGATACATGCAACATGGATGGCTCTCAAACACATTATGCTAGGTGAAGGCAGCGAGACTCAAGAGATTATATTCTGTATGATGACATTTTGGGAAAAAGAAAAACAAAAAACGATAGGGACAGAAAACAGGTGGTTGCCAGGGGCTAATTTGAGGGGAGGGGGAAATGATGGCAAAGGAGCATGAGGAACTTTGAGAAGCATGGGGTTGTTCTGCGTCTTGGTTGTGCTGGGGGTCACATGTCTGTACAAGGTTGTCAACATTGATAGAACTACACACTCCAAAGGGTGAGTTTTACTGCGTGTAACTTATATGCCAATAAATCTGACTTTAAAAAAGACAGATGAAATTCCCTTTTTAATTGTGGTAATATATGCAAACACAAATTTTCCATTTGTTCTAACCTTTATTTTTGGTTCAGGGGTATGTGTAAAGATTTATTACATAGGTAAATTCTTGTCATGGGGATTTGTTGTACAGATTATTTCATCACCCAGGTATTAAGCTCAGTACCTAATAGTTATCTTTCCTGTTCCTCTCCCTCCTTCCACCCTCCTGCCTAGAATAGACCCCAGTGTCTGTTGTTCCATTCTTTGTATTCACGTGTTCTCATCATTCAGCTCCCATTTACAAGTGAGAACATGTGGCATTTGGTTTTCTGTTCCTGTGTTAGTTTGCTAAAGATAATGGCCTCCAGCTCCATCCATGTTCTGGCAAAATACATGATCTCATTCTTTTTTATGGCCGTATAGTGTTCCATGATGTATATGTATCACATTTTCTCTCTCTGATCTGTCATTGATGGACATCTAGGTTGACTCCATGTCCTTACTATTGTGAACAGTGTTGCAATGAACATACGCATGCATGTGTCTTTATGGTGGAACAATTTATATTCCTCTGGTTATATACCCAGTAATGAGATTACTGGGTTGGGTGGTAGTTCCACTTTCAGCTCTTTGAGGAATCGCCGTACTGCTTTCCACCATGGCCTCCTGGGTTCAAGCGATTCTCTTGCCTCAGCCTCCCGAGTGGTTGGGACTACAGGCATGCACCACCATGTCCAGCTAATTTTTTGTATTTTTAGTAGAGAAGGGGTTTCATCATGTTGGTCAGGCTGGTCTCAAACTCCTGACCTCGTGATCCACCCACCTCGGCCTCCCAAAGTGCTGGGATTACAGGCATGAACCATCGTGCACAGCCCAACCCCCTTTTAAGTGGACAATTCAGTGGCCTTAAGTACATTCACATTGTTTTGCAACCATCACCCATCCTTTTCCATCATCCTAAACTGAAACTCTGTCCCTATTAAACATTAATTCCCCATGGCCCTCTCCCTCCAGCCCCTTGTAACTATCCTCTACTTTCTGTCTCCATGGATTTGACTGTTCTAGGTACTTCATGTGGATGTAACCATATAGTATGCCCTTTTGTGACTGGCTTCTTTCACTTAACTTCATGTTTTCAAGGTCCATCCTTGTTGTAGCATGTGACAACACTTTGTTCTTTCCTAAGGCTGAATAATATTCCATTGTACACATATACCACATTTGGGTTATGCATTCATCTGCCAAGGGACATTTGAGTTGTTTCTGCCAGTTGACTATTGTGAATAATACTGCTATGAATACTGGTGTATGAATACAGGCCCCATATTTTTTAAAGTATTAGATTCAACAAACATGAAATCACCTTGCCAATTTTCTAAGCACTTACTCTTAATTTTGCTGTCCATCTCCTTGGTCTGACTTTTGAGTAACAGCTGGCCTGGTCCCTGGGCTGGCCAGAATCTACCTTTCCTGAGCCCACAGCCTGGATTTACTCCCTTCTCCCATCTCACCCTACACTTCCCTGGGCTGCACCACACCCTGCTGTGTGGCCTGCTTGGAATCTGGAGCTCCCAGGGGTTGACCTAGCTCAGCGTCTCCTCTGTTTGCAACCTTGGGGTTGGGATCAGGCTCATGTAAGGGGCTTAGAGAACATGCAACCGAGTGCAATCCTCCTGTGTCCAGTGGGACAGTCAGGGAGGAGGGCTTGAGCCCACATCTGTGTGACTCCAAATCCCTGCAACCAAGTGCAATCCTCTCGCATCCAACGGGACAGTCAGGGAGGAGGACTGGAACCCACATCTGTGTGACTCCAAATCCCTGCTCCTCGCTGAAAGGTACATGCAGTAGCCATAGCCCCCTTGTCCCCTGGCTTCTGAGTTAGAGGCAGGATGCAGGGCCTGCCCCTCTCTAGCCGTCATGCTCAGGATTCTTGCAGAAGTTTCCACCCTCTTCCAAGGTCAAGATAGAGTCACCCAGTCAAGAAGAACTAAGTGTTACTCACCTTGTGTTGGCTCCTAGGCTGAGAGCTGGGGATACACAAGTGAGCCATGGATGATCACAGGTGCTAATATGTGTGTTCGTATATATGTGTATGCATGTGTACCACATATATGTTAACTGGGTGGGGAGGTTGTTGCTATGTGTGTGTCTGTATTCCAGATAAGTCCAAATTTGATTTGTTTTTTTGAGAGAATAATTGTCTCTTTTCAAAGACCAAGAATCAGCAGAGGAGGTTTTAAAGAGTGTTGTGAGCTTCAATCTCATTCGTCATGGCTACCCGGGACCCTGAACTTCCAGAGGATGTTGAAAAGTTAAAAAAAAAAAAAGCTGAAATAAAGACATGCCCATGCTGACACACATGAGCTTGTGCATAAACACACCAGACTATGCACTTAACCCCAGATTGGCTCATAAAAACATCTTAGATAGACATATAAACCCATAGACAACCACATACCCACGTACCCACAAACACACACAAAACTAATCATAAATGCCGATATTTATTGTTTCTGATAGATCAGCCACTGTGTTAAGTATGCTAAATATAGTACATTGCTCTATTTAATCCTTTTACAAAAATCAATAAAGATGGGCATTATAATTTTCATCCCCATTTTACAGATGGGGAAAATAAGGCTTAGCAAAGTGAAGTGACTTGCCCAAGGCCAAAGAGCTGGGAAGTGGCTGAGCTGAGATTTGAACCCCAGTGGGTGTAAGCAGAAGGCCAGAGTGCATGCACTATTTGTTAACACACAATTGCTTACATCACATGCCTGTGAATTTACACAGCAATCACATTGACATACACATATAGTCACATGGACTCACAGGGCCACCTCCCACTGGCATACTTGTGCACAGATACATAAAGACACATATATACACATAAACACATAGTCTGATATTACCAGACTCAGAGACACATGTAGTAATGTAGACCACATGCAGGTGCATACACTGGGTTGACTGATACGAATGTGCAGAGCTAGGTCCTAGACTTAGGTCTGAGTCTTGGCACAGACTTCCCTCCCCTCTCTGCCTGCCCTGTCCCTTCTCAGCAGGCAAGAGCTTGGGGTTGGGCAGTGCTGTGTTGATCCCTGCCAGCTGATGGCTCAGATCCTCCAGGGACAGGCTGCTGCCTCCCGCTCCCATGCAGCAGGTAAATGGAGCCACCCTCGGGGCTGGCATCACAAAGCGCCACATCTGGGCCCCTTCCAGGAGAGGCTGAGCTCAGGAAGCCTCCAGGTGTCCAGCACAGTGGTGTTCCCTAGCTCTGGTTCATGCCTCCTGCTGCTCCTAGCTCCCTCTCCAGCCACAGGTGTGGATTATGGAGGTGGTGGCCCACCCCCGACTACCTCTCCTGCCTCATCTTCCATTTATCCCCCAACCCAAGACATCCCACGTCGCAATGCACGTGGGGCACAGAGCAACAATCCCTACTTTTCCAGCCTAGGGGTTAAGGAAGGCTTCCTGAGGGAAGGGGTGTCTCCACTGGGCTCTTAACCTGAAGGTTGAACAGGAATTATTCAGACAATTCAGAGAAGAAGAGAGCTGTAGCCAGAGGGCAGCATGTGCAAAGTCCCAGAAGTGAGAGACAATAACATCTTCGGGGACTTGGAATTGATTCGTTTTGATCGAAGGGGAACAAACAGGATTGTAGAGTGATCACTCTTGGTTAGGGGCTACTTTGTGCTCTGCAAGACTGGGCCTTTCTAGCAGGGGGTAGGGGTGAGCTCAGAACTACAGAGGCCCAGGGCAGCTGCCACAGCAGCCACCAGACCACGAAGCACAGCCACCGATGCCATCTCGGACCTCAAGACACTGGCTCACTACTCTGGGGGCTCTGGGCAGCCCAGGGCTTGTTTGACCAACTCACTGGCCAAGCTTGCCCTCATGAGCCAGGCCAATGGCACTGCAGGGTGGATATTCCTAATCCCATTCTTCAAATGAGGAAATCAAGATTTGCAGAGGTGACTTTTTAAAGCAAGGATATGATTTGTCCAGAGCTGGCCACACACAAAAAAAACTTCCTCTGGGAGTAACTGGAAAAGCAGCCTGGCAGGATGGTCCCAGGACCTGGGAGAGGTAGGGTGAGCTAGAGAGACTGAGGGGACTAGGGAAGGGAAACTCAAGGACTTTGAGGCCAGATTCCCTTGGGCGAGAGTGAATCTCTGCTCCTCTGATCTCCATGGCACTCTTCACTTTGCTTCATGCCACTCTCAGCTCCAGCCTTCTCTCGGAGAGTCCAGAGTCTCCCATGTCCATGTAGACAGCCCCAAATAAATCTCAGAATCTCAGAAAATGCCACTGAGTTTTATGAGTCCAAAATAATTTCTCTGTGAGGCAGGTTTATGGCTTCAAGCATGGTGACTCCACCCTTAATGAAACAGAAGGAACTCCCTGCTGGGCTTCTGCCCAGTCTCCAGCTCAGGCCTTCACTTGAGCCCTAGATCCTTGGCCCTCCAAGGGGCGACAGACCTCTGGTCAGGAGAGAATGAGTGCAGGATCAGGGATTATACAGACCACGTTTTCATCCTAGCTCTGCCCCATTACCAGCTCTGTGGCCTTGGATAAGTCCTTCCCCCTATCTGGGTCTTCACATGTCACAACAGGATGATGTAACCACCTCAAGGCAGTAATAAGGTTGTAATAAAGTTACAAGGTTGTAATGAGGACTAAATGAGAAAATGGATGGAAATGGCCAAGCACCACGCTTGGCTCAGTAAACGTTCTAAAAACGGATGGTGATTTTTAGGTAGTTCCATATTTTCTGTGGGAAAAAATATGAATTCTTTAGTTTGCAATTCAAGGATCCTCTAAATGGGGCCTCAGCCCCGCTCTTCAGACTCTTCTTGCCCACGGCAGGGGGTGGGCTCAGCAGTGAGCCCAGGGAGCAGGTGCTGCTAGACATCAATTGGGCAGCACCCCTGGAGGAGAGGGATGGAGGCCACTGATGCCCCATAACCTGTTCTGCTCCAAAAGGGCTCCAGGATGGGGGACCAGAGCTTGTGGGTGGAGACTTCTCTGGCTCCATCTTAGGTGACCTGTGCGACACCTCCTCCTCTTTCTCAGCTAGGGTTACCACCATCTCCCTCAACCAAAGCCTTGACCATGTTTTGAAGGCAGGCATGTGGCTGGAAGTGAACAATACACTTCATTTTCCAGTTTCCTACTCCCAGTGCTGACAGAGGCCTACAAATCATCCTGTCACAGGACTTAGCTCAATATCACTTATGTTTGATTATTGTCCTAGAAAAATCCTTGGTGGATTCCTCGCCCTGCTGAGAATGTGAGGTGGGACAACTTTAAAGACATGTAGAGACAGCATGGAAGAAGAGCTAGATAGCTAGCCAGATAATTCCAGGTTCAAGTTCCAGCTCTACCGCCATGTGCACTTGGACAAGATGCTCTCTTTCACCGATCTTCAGTCTCTGCATCTGTAAAATGGGTGGATTAGTCCATTTTCATGCTGCTGATAAAGGCATACCAGATACTGGGTAATTTATAAAGGAAAGAGGTTTAATTGACTCACAGTTCCACGTGGGTGGGGAGGCCTCACAATTATGGCAGAAGGCAAGGGAGAGCAAAGTGATGTCTTACATGGTGGCAGGCAAAGAAAGAGAGCTTGTATAGGGAAACTCCCCTCTATAAAACTATCAGATCTCGTGAGACTCGTTCGCTATCATGAGAACAGCACAGGAAAGACCTGCCCCCATGATTCAATTACCTCCCACTGGGTCCCTCCCATGACACATAGGAATTATGGGAGCTACAATTCAAGATGAGATTTGAGTGGCGACACAGCCAAACCATATCAGTGGGGTAAAGGATGACTATGCTGCAAATTCATCGGGCACACTAAATGAGATGATATATGCACAGCATTGGAATGATGCCTGGCATACAGCAGACACGCTTGATCAATGTCTGCCTCTCCCGGGTGTTAGCACTAGCACCCAGGACAGCTCCCCGGTCCCTGCCTGGCTGCTGTCCGCGGTGCTGATAAAATATTACACTCTCTACCATTCTCCCCTGTGCCCGCAAGCTCATCCGCCTCTGTGACATTCTCAGAGGTGTCAGAGATCAAGGGGGTGGTGTGCATGCTACTTTAACAATTTTCTGTTAGACATTTTTCAATAGGCTCAAAATATAGTTGTAGAATGAAGGCTATTGCTCCCGTGGTGGGTAGATTTTGTTTCTTTTTCCTCCTGTATATTTCATTGAATGCCCTTTGTGTTGGGTCCAAGATCCCAAGCTTAATAAGTATAGTTATACTAAAAACAAGGACAAAACGCAATAATATTTATTGACAACTTGTTGTTAACCAAGCCCTCCCATCACTCCAGTCTCATAAACCATTGTCCAGAAATCTAAGCTTTGTCAACAGCACGTGAAATATCCTTGCTTCCTCTTCTTCCTTTTCATTTCTGGTAATCTGTAGCAGGAAGGGATAGGATAAGCAGCAGGGTTCTCACATCTCTTAGCTCCTACCTTTTACTCCAGGAAGGGAGGTGGTCAGAACTGCCATGATTCTCAGCACTTCTTCCAGCAGGACAAGTCAGGTACACACACAGAAGAAAAGAAGCATGGAACTTAGAGTTGGATTTGAAACCCAGTTGGACTTAAATTCCTGTATTTGAATCCCAGCTCTGTCACTCACTAGTTCAGTGACTTCAGCAACTTCTTTTGAGACAGAGTCTCGCTGTGTCACCCAGGCTGCAGTGCAATGGTGTAATCTCAGCTCACTGTAACCTCTGCCTCCTGGGTTCAAGCAATTCTCCTGCCTCAGCCTCCCAAGTAATTGGGATTGCAGGTGCATGCCACCACACCCAGCTTTTTTTTTTTTTTTTTTTTTGTATTTTAGTAGAGACAGTTTCACCATGTTTCCCAGGCTGGTTTCGAACTTCTGAGCTCAGGCAATGCACCCGCCTTGGCCTCCCAAAGTGCTAGGATTGCACATGTGAGACATTGCACCTGGCCAAGCCTCATTTTCTCACCTATACAGTGAGGTTAATAATTGTACCTCATCTATAGGGCTATCAGGAGAACCAAAGGAGAGGTTGCTCCTGAAGTGTCAACAATATCCCAGTAAATGCTCCATAAAGTGGTAGCTATTATCATTTCAGGCATCATTTCAGCCTCTCAAAAGGGAGACACCTCTCAAAAGGGAGACGTTTTGTGTCTTCCTATGAAGTCAGCTGCAGGCTCCTTAACCCTGGGGGCTCTCCCATGAGGCCCGGTTTCTCTCCCTCTCCCATGGGCTGTTGTATCTCAGCAACTCTGGTTCGATTTGAGGCCAGCTCTTCTGAATCTCATAGAGTTTGGGTTTGAATGCTGGATCAGTGCTGACTCGCTGCGGCTCTTTCAGCATGTCATTGAACCTGTCTAGCCTTAGTTTTCTCATCAGTAAAATGGTGATGATAGTATCCCCATCCTCATGAGGCTGTTGCAAGGAGAAAGGTCTTAGCACAGATGCCATGGCAAATGTCCATCACTGATTAGCCATTATTGTGGTTCTCAGTTTCCTGGTTTTTATTTCCACTATCCTTTCCTGATTTTTGTTTCCACTGTCCTTTTCTAGGGATGCTCTGCCCCCTCTCTGACAAGTTGGAGATTAGAGGGTCATACCTCAAGCTACTGTCACCTCTTTGGAAGCAGAGTAAACACCTGTGTTTGGAGCCCACCTAGTGTACCTCATGTATAGGGGAAAACATACAGGGAGCATGTCCTGTGTTTGCTGGGGCCAGGCCTCTGGGAGTCTTTATCTCATATCTTAGGTTGGGATCCTCAGTGGAATGTTCAGCCTCTGTGGTTGTCCTTGTTGTGTGTGTATGTGTGTGTGTGTATATGTGTGTGCATAAGATTGTGTGCATGTATTCCTGTGAGTGTGGGAATAGGTGTGTCACATGACTGTGACTTTCATGAAAGTGAACATGTAACTGGGTATGTAAGAATTTGTGCAAATTAGAAATGGTGGCGTGTGTATGGCTGTGTATGTGTGTGGCGGGGGTGCAGCTGTTGGACAGGATGTCAACTCTTCAGCCATCTGCAGGTGTGGGGGTCCTGGGCAATTCAAGAGGTTGCTGACTTCTAGCACCTGACACTCTGAGAAGCACCCTCCGCCTGTTGTTTTAGGAATAACCATGCTTCAGTGATTCCAAATCCTGCTTGCTCAGAATTTTCCACAATCTGACTCAGGTGAGGGATTATGAAAAAGTTGGCCAAGCACACCAATAATACTGAAAAGATGATTAGTTTTTCAAACAAAAAGTTTTCCAGGACTCTAAAAACCACTCGGTTTGGACCCCCTTGTTTACAGCAAGTGCCCAAAGTACCCAATCACCAGTGATTTTTTTTTTTTTTTTGAGACGAGATTTTACTCTTGTTGCCCAGGCTGGAGTGCAATGGTGCGATCTCGGCTCACTGCAACCTCTGCCTCCCGGGTTCAAGCGATTCTCCTGCCTCAGCCTCCCTAGTAACTGGGATTACAGGCATGTACCACCATGCCCGGCTAATTTTGTAT
Organism: Colobus angolensis palliatus; assembly: GCF_000951035.1. Lineage (NCBI taxonomy): Eukaryota > Metazoa > Chordata > Mammalia > Primates > Cercopithecidae > Colobus > Colobus angolensis. The sequence continues at coordinate 11,320,579 of NW_012122931.1, forward strand.
TTTTGGTATGGACGGGATTTCTCCATGTTGGTCAGGCTGGTCTCGAACTCCCAACCTCAGGTGATCTGCCCCCGTTGGCCTCCCAAAGTGCTGGGATTACAGACATGAACCACTGCACCAGGCCACCAGTGATTCTTATCTGTTCATTAAAGCAACTCTCCTAAGGGACTGTGTCTCAACAGTAGAGGGCTAGTCATTATTTTGCATTAATTTGAAAGCAATAAAATTTTTGCAATGTTCCATAATTCTGACTTATCACTAATTCACAAACACCACCCCCATAACAAATCAGGAAAGTTCTATTATTTAGCAGCAATATGTACTACACTCAAGGGAAATAATTTCTATGTCACCATTTAGAATTCTATAACAATAACATAACATCATATACTCCCTTCATCAGAACAGAGCAGAGTTTTTTCAAAGCAAGTAACCACCCATTGTTTTATCTGGTTCCCATAACAGGGCAGGGGCTATGACGTCCGTTTTCCTTAGGGAAATGAATGCTTATAGTGAAGTGAGCTGCAAACCAGGCTCACAAAGCCAGCTGGCCAAGGTGCCCAGAATGAACTCCAATGGGTCTCTGTGGCCTCTGTTTCCCAAGACACAGTGAGTTGCCTCTAGAAAAAGCCAGAAGGGGCCAAGCACAGTGGCTCATGCCTGTAATCCTAGTACTTTGGGAGGGCGAAGTGGGTGGATGGCCTGAGTTCAGGAGTTCGAGACTAGACTGGGCAATATGGTGAAACCCCATCTCTACTAAAATACAAAAAAATTAGCCAGACGTGGCGGCATATGTCTGTAGTCCCAGCTGCTTGGGAGGCTGAGGCAGGAGAATCGCTTGAACCCAGGAGGCGGAGGTTGCAGTGAGCCAAGATCACTTCACTGCACTCCAGCACAAGACTCTGTCAAAAGAAAGAAAGAAAGAGAGAGAGACAGAGAAAGAGAAAAGAAAGAAAGAAAGAAAGAAAGAAAGAAAGAAAGAAAGAAAGAAAGAAAGAAAGAAAGAAAGAAAGAAAGAAAGAAAGGAAGGAAGGAAGGAAGGAA
>NW_012122931.1:11321672-11324472 GCF_000951035.1 Colobus angolensis palliatus
AAGGAAGGAAGGAAGGAAGGAAGGAAGGAAGAAAGGAAGGAAGGAAGAAAGAAAGGAAGGAAGGAAAGAAAAAAGAAAATAAAAAAGAAAAGATAAAAGAAAAGAAAAAGCCAGAAGGAACTCTCACCCTTGGCTGTGGAGCAAGAAAGATTTCACAGTTCTGGGCAGTTTGTCATTTCATCCACCCCAGGGCGTTGTTTCAGAAGATAGAAAGAGGCAGAGAGGTTTTGGTAACAGGAAGAAATTCATCACCAACCTGTTTCTTCCCTGCCTCCTTTTAGTTCTTTCGCCTCTCCTCAGACATGTCCTAAACACCTACTGTGTGCCAGGGCTGTGCTGAGTGCACACAGAGATCCAGGGTGCGTCTGAACTCAAAAACCTCACACTCTACTGAGAAAGGTGGAGACATTAAAAACGTGATTCAAACCCAGCTTGACCACTGAGGCAGGGAGGGTGGTGCAGGGGACTGTCAGAGGCCAGGAAAGGTGGCTAGTGCAACTCTGTCTCTACTAAAAATACAAAAAGTAGCCAGGTGTGGTGATATACGCCTGTAATTCAGCTACTCTGGAGGCTGAGGCACAAGAATCATTTGAGCCTGAGAGGAGGACATTGTGGTGAGCCAAGATCGCACCACTGCCCTCCAGCCTGGGCAACAGAGCAAGATAAGAGAAGCAAAGGGAAGAGAAAGAAGAGAGGAGAGGCGAGGAGAGGAGAGGAGAGGAGAGGAGAGGAGAGGAGCAAGATGTAGGGATCCAAACACAGTGGACAGTGCATGCCAGGCTGAAGATTCTAGATTTTTCCTAAAGGCATCCATGCAGTACCATAACAAATTTTAAGCAAAAGAGCAACAGGTTTCTAACAACAGGTACCCAAAAGAAAAAACAAGCTAGAAGGTCACATACAAATCTTAGGAGTGGCTCCCTGTGGCCTCCAGCACATGGAAATGGCTCCAGAGAAGGCCATGCGGCAGAGAGGTATACACAGGCTGTGCAGTCAAACAGATCTGGGTTTGAATTTTACCTCCATTATTTTATTTATGCATTCATTGATTCCATCAGCTAACAAATATTTCCTGAACATCTACTATGTGCCATGCACTGCTCGAGGCACTGGGGATGCATCAGTGACCAAAATGTGAAGCCCTTGCTCCCCCAGACTTTGCATCCTGCCGTATCCAGTGAACAAACTCATTAACATGTAACATGCCAGATGGTGCTGAGTGCCACGGAGGGAAATAGAGCAGGGAAAGGGACACAGAGAGAAGGAGGGATGCTTTTTTAGACCAGGTGGTCAAGGATTTCTTGAGGTCAGGAGTTCGAGACCAGCCTGGCCACATTTCAGTCACTGATGTATTCCTGGTGCCCTGAAGTGAAGCAGAAACGTGGAGGCAGTGAGGAACTGATCTGTGGCAATGTCCCAGGCAATGGGAACCGCAAGGGCCAAGGCTTGGAGGCATCATGAACTTGCCATTGCTTGAGGAATGGAAGGAGCCAACCAGCCAGAGAGCAAGGGAGGGGGGTGACAGCAGATGAGGCAGGAAGGGGCCGTGTCACAGTGGGCCTTGCCAGCTATGTTGGCGGCGGTGGTGGACAGTCTCAGAGCTGATTTCCAGCCCCTTCCAGAGAGCTGAAGCCAAGGAACCAGAAGCCACGGTTCCCAGACATTGCTGGTGACTTGGACCTAGAATGCCCACTGCAGCAGTAGGGATGAAGGCCTGACCAGGCGGGCTGAGGAGGAAAAGGGAGAGGAGGAGATGAAACAGCGACTCCTTGAGTTCTTCCAGGAATGTTTGCTGAGGCCGAGTGCGGTGGTTCACACCTGTAATCCCAGCACTTTGCAAGGCTGAGGTAGGTGGATTTCTCGAGGTCAGGAGTTCGAGACCAGCCTGGCCCACATGGTGAAACACCATCTCTACTAAAAATACAACAACAACAAACAATAGCCGAGTGTGGTGGCACATGCTTGTAATCCCAGCAACTCAGGAGGCTGAGGAAAGAGAATTGCTTGAACCCAGGAGGCAGAGGTTGCAGTGAGCCGAGATCACGCCATAGCACTCCAGCCTGGGAGACAGAGCAAGACTCTGAAAAACAAAAAAAAGGAGAAGAAGAATTTTTGCTGAAAAGGAGATCAAATAAATGGGTGGCCCCTGGAGGGACATGTGGGGTCACGGGAAGGCTTTCTTCCAGAGGACATCAAGGCATGTTTGTATGATGATGGAATGCATGTAGTGGAGGGAGAAAGTGATGGTTCAGGAAGGAGAGGAGATCATGGCAGATAGAAAATTACTGCTGGATAAGAGGAGAGTTTTGGGGCATTTCCAGGCCTTGAGCAGTAAAGGTAGTGAACAGGTGGATCCTCTGATGCAGGAAGGCTTGAGGGCCCAATGGTGTGCAGGGGCTGTCTCAAAAAGCAAATGGCAGCCAGGTACATTGACTCACGCCTATAATTCCAGCACTTTGAGAGGCCGAGGCGGGTGGATCACCTGAGGTCACGAGTTCAAGACCAGCCTGGCCAACAAAGTGAAACCCTGTCTCTACTAAAAATACAAAATTAGCTGGGTGCAGTGGCACATACCTGTAATCCCAGCTACTCAGGAGGCTGAGACAGGAGAATGGCTTGGACCCAGGAAGTGGAAGTTGCAGTGAGCCGAGATCACACCACTGCACTCCAGCCTGGGTGAGACAGAGTGAGACTCCATTTAAAAAAAAAAAAATAAGAAGAAGAAGAAGAAGAAGAAGAAGAAGGAGAAGGAGAAGGAGAAGGAGAAGGAGAAGGAGAAGGAGAAGGAGAAGAAGAAGAA
>NW_012122931.1:11324522-11327278 GCF_000951035.1 Colobus angolensis palliatus
AGAAGAAGAAGAAGAAGAAGAAGAAGAAGAAGAAGAAGAAGAAGAAGAAGAAGAAGAAGAAGAAGAAGAAGAAGAAGAAGAAGAAGAAGAAGAAGGAGAAGAAGAAGAAGAAGAAGAAGAAGAAGAAGAAGAAGAAGAAGAAGAAGAAGAAGAAGAAGGAGAAGAAGAAGAAAAACAAATGGCTAAATTTTCAGGACTTATGTTAGCTAGTTATGAAACCATTGGCAGCTTGAGTCAGGCTGAAACATTTACATCATGGAAATTGGCAAATGCTACAAATCAGGGCCTTTTATTCCAGTGAGCCTGTTGTTTTGTTTGTTTGTTTGTTTGAGACAGGTCTCTCTCTGTCACCCAGGCTGGAGTGCAGTGGTGTGATCATGGCTGCAGCCTCGCCTTCCTAGGCTCAATCAATCTCCCACCTCACCTTCCCATGTAGCTGGGACTACAGGTGTGTGCCACCATGCCCAGCTAATTTTTGTATTTTTTGTAGAGAGGGGGTTTTTGCCATGTTGCCCAGGCTGGTCTTAAACTCCTGGGCACAAGCGATCCTCCCACCCTGGCCTCCCAAAGTGCTGGGATTACAGGTGTGAGCCACTGTGCCCAGCCTGAGCCAGTTGTTAAACATTTATGTTCTCAGTGAAGTAAGAAGATGAGGCCAGGTGCAGTGGCTCAGGCCTGTAATTCCTGCACTTTGGAAGGCTGAGGCAGGAGGATTGCCTGAGCCCAGGAGGGTGAGACCAGCCAGAGCAACAAAGGGAGACCCTGTCTCTGCAAAAAAAATTTAAAAATTAACTGGGCATGGTGGTGTGTGCCTGTAGTCCCAGATACTCCAGAGGCTGAAGCGGGAGAATTGCTCGAGCCCAAGAGGTCGAGGATGCAGTGAGCTATGATTGTGGGTGGGTAACAGCGTGAGATCCTGCCTCAAAAAAAAAAAAGAAAAAAATGAAGAAGAAGAAGATAAGGTTACCACCTGAGCACGAGGAGGAGAAGAGAGAGACATCATCTGGGAGTCACAGAAGAGTCATCTTGGCCAGGAAGGTTTCTGAGTAGCCAGATGGGGTTGAGAGCCCACTTCCTAGCCAAAGTACCCTGGGCAAATTTCTTGGCCACTTTGAGCCTCAGTTTGCACATCTGTAAACTTGGAGTCCTAATTCCTATTTTGCGAGATTACTGGGAGCATGGAGTAGGGCACCTAAAACACCCGCCCAGTGAAGGAAGCAGGGGCTGGCTCAGCTGTGTTCCAGGCCTCTGGGATTTGTGAAGGAAGGAAAATCCCAGAATGGCTCTTGCTTTTGGCCACTGGGGAGCTTGGCTGGGCCCCACCCTTCTCCCAGCCATCCTCCTCTGTGAACTGGAATGGGGGGAGCCCAGCTCCAGGTCCAGGACACATCCCCCCAACTTCCCCCATCTACATATTTATCAAAATACAGCAACTGCATAATTTAAAGCAGTGTTAAAAAATATTCCAATGTGTTATGTGATTTTGCATTCCTGGGTGAAGAAAAATTGCTGCAAGAAGGTGGTTAATTATTTCAAAAGACAAATTCCATGAAATAAAATAAAAATAGACTCCTTGTCCAGAGAGAAAGTGAGAAAAAAAGGAGGGGGAGAAATGAGGCATGTTCCCCTAGGAATAGAATGTGGTTGCTTCTTCAAGTGGTGAGTGAGGCAGACCTCCGAGCTCCTGTCACCTGCCAGGAGAGCAGGAGACAAGGGGCAGGCAAGCAGGAAGCAGGGGGAGCAGTGAGGAGGCTGTGTCTGCCTGGAAGCTGGCAGCGCCTGGACAAGAGAGGGAGTGTGGTGATGAGGGAAATGGCTAAGGTGAGGAAAGAGGTGAGGTGGCACTGCCAGGCATCGGTAAACGTGGGCATGGAGGGGAGGGAGGAGGCAAGAGGTCTTCTTATTGAAGGGAATGGTGAATGGCGGGGCCTTTTGTTGGTATCCTTGATAAACTCCAAGAAAAATCATTCTCTTCCCTCCCTGAGTCCTGATCAATTTAAGAAACAAAATCAAGACTTATGAAACCCAATGTCACCTTAGTTCTTGATCCAGGCCAGGGATAGGACACAGGTTTGGATGACAGGCAAATGGGCCTATTGCTGAACCCCAGCAGAGGACACACGTAACCCCCGGGATCCTGCCCAGGAAACTTCAGTGGCGTAAAGGAGCAAAGGGGAATTCTCGCTCTCTGTGGGCAGTGCCGAGCTCAGCGTATTCTTCCCAAATTCACCAATCAGAGTCACTCAGGCATGACCTCCACAACATGTTTCATGGAAATGGGAGACCCGCAGGACAAGCAGGTTTGGGGACAGTGATGAATTCAGTTGGTTGCGGGAGGCTGTGGTGCTGCGGCACCAAGGCAGGAAAGGTCCACTTGGCCCTTAGACACATCAGCCTGGAACTTGCAAAAGACCCGGAGACATTCGTGCCAAAGCTTGTGAGTTTCCCTCCCACTTGCCCTTTCTTGCCCTTTCTGTGACTTACTTTCTTTCCTTCCTTCCTTCCTTCCTTCCTTCCTTCTTTCTTGCTTTCTTTCTTGCTTTCTTTCCTCTTTCTTTTCTTTCTTTTTTCTTTCTTTTTTCTTTCTTTTCCTTCCTTCCTTCCTTCCTTCCCCTCTCTCTCCCTTTCTCTCTCTCCCTCCTCCCTTCCCTTTCCTTCTCTTCCCTTCTTTCTTCCTTCTCCTTCCTTCTCTCTCCTTCCTTCCTTCCTTTCTTCCTTCCTTCCTTCCTTCCTTCCTTCCTTCCTTCCTTCCTTCC
>NW_012122931.1:11327328-11398745 GCF_000951035.1 Colobus angolensis palliatus
TCCTTCCTTCCTTCCTTCCTTCCTTCCTTCCTTCCTTCCTTCCTTCCTTCCTTCCTTCCTCTCTCTCTCCCTCTCTCTCCCCCTCCTCCCTTCCCTTTCCTTCCCTTCTTCCTTCCTTCCTTCTTCCTTCTCCTTCCTTCTCCCTCCCTCCCTCCCTCCCTTCCTTCCTTCCTTCCTTCCTTACTTCTTAGGCAAGGGTCTGGCCCTGTTGCCTGGGCTGGAGTGCAGTAGCACAATCACAGCTCACTGCAGCCTTGAACTGGGTTCAAGCGATTCTCCCACCTTGGCCCCCTGAGTAGCTGGGACAACACGATGCCTGGCTTCTATGTGATTTCTTGAGCTTTAAGGCAGTGCCAGGTACTTTGCATAAATCTTCTGGATGCACAGTTACTCCTTGCACAGCCTACATGCCTCCTCTGGGGAGCCTTCCTGGCTTTTTCCTCTGTATACATCTGGTGCCCACACCCCCTTCTCTCTCCCTGACTGCATGACTCTCACTATGTTATAATGACCGTGTGTCGCTTGCCCACTGGCTCTCTACTCCGATTCTTCTCTATTCCCTTTTCCTGGTGCAGAGGAGAAGTCTCTGAGAATTTGTTGAATGAATGAATGGAGTTGATCATCAGAGGAGAGGGAGAGGTGAGCCCTTCTCTTTATGACAGCAGCTGTGATGTAATTGTCAGCATTACTTTTCCTTCTGTAATCAGATGGGTCTCTCACTGGGCACAGAATCGTTTGCTGTTCCTATGGGTAGGGGTGGGTTCACATCCCAGTCTCTCCCCCACCTCACAGGGATGGCCTCAGGCAGGTGACCTTGGTCAGCGTTCCTTAACCACATTGTGATCAGTCTGTGGCATGTGGCAGGCCATTTGTAATGATGTAATGAGGTAGGGGAAAGTGCTTCTAGGAGATAAGGCCGCAGCTGGGAGCTGGCTGGCCTGCGAGGGTGCAGACACCCTTCCTGGGGAAACACTGCATCTTTATCAAGGAAAACTCCCCCATGGGCCTCTTTGGTCAGGCAGTGCCTCTGGGCAGGACCGGGAGGAGTTCAGACAGCTAAGAGTCAAATGGCCCTACCTGTAAAGGGAGTTCAGAGCTGCTCATGGGCACTGTGGAAGAGGAGAAAGATCCAAGGGAGACCCGCTGCAGCCAAGGAGGCTGCGTAGAGGCAGTTGGTGAGTCCTCCATGGTGGGGGGTCTGATGTGTGTTCCGGGGGGACCAGGGCTGACTTCCATGCAGAGCTGCTGCCTGCTCAGCTCGGGGGTTCCTCACTGTTTCCTTTGTCGCCTGTTACACTCAGCAGCCTTGAGCGAGTTGTTTAATGGGACATGAAGGAAGAGAGATGGCCATGCAGGGTGCCAGGCTGTGCCCAGCAGCCTGGGGAGTGGTGGCCTGGGAGGGAGCTGGGTAGTAAGACTTGGGGCCATGGGAGAAATGGGTGCAATTTGGGTTTGAGGCCACCCCCTTCTCCAAATAGAGCGAATCAAAGTGAGAAGGTGACCTCGAGGGGCAGGGCCAATGTTGGGGCAGAAGCAGAAGGGAGGCTAGGTCCTGCTGTTCATGGACCAGGGGTGCAGTGTTTTTAGATATTGAGGGTAATGGTGACCCCCAAATCATGAAGGCCTTGGGGTCCCATGGGCAGCACTAATAATGTCACATGCCAGATGATGTAGGGTCACCTCTGTGATGACATCATTCCTGCTTACTTGCTATCTGTTTGGTTTTTTGAGTAGAAGAGGAAAAGGGGTGACATTTCAGCCAGGGCCTGCATGTGCCAGGTTCCTGTGTCATGCCATGGGTCACGTATGTGACAGCAGAAAAAGGTCCTATCTCACAGGTGTGGACATAGACAGTACACTGGACTGGTGTGGACAATGGACAGGGTTCTGCCATCTCCTGGGGCCCTGAGAGGCACCTACTCATCCAGTCCCTGCAGATCAGGAGGTGTGAGAGCGACAAAATCTTACTCACTGCGGGTATTGGTGTTGCACACCCCGAGACTACAAAGAAGTAAACTCCTTGCCCTCGAGGGGTGGCTGGCATGGTGTGGAGGTCTGAGAAGTATAAAGATGGGGGGTATGAAGGCCTGCAGGGAGTGTAGGTCTGTGTGTGGGTGTGCATTTCTGTGGGGGGTGTAGATAGATCTGTGTTGTGAGAAAGGTAAGACTGCCAGCCTGAGAGGGGTTCTGTGATTGCTATTGTGTGTGGGCACCCACGCAACACCATGTTTGTGGTTAGTGAGAGTGCTGGGTGTGTATTGTGAGGTTGTTCAAGGTGGGATGTGATGTGTTTATGGGATGGTGAGTGGGCCAGGTGTACTTACACGTGGGTGGTGGTTACACCTATGTGCTTGAGGTCACTCATTTACAGGTGTCATTTTGTGTGTGTGTAGGCTATAATTGGAGGGCGCGGGAGTATACGAGTCTGTGTGTGTGTGTGTGTGTGTGTGTTAGTGCACCTTTGACTATGCATTACTAATCATGAGACCTTGGACAAGTTACTTAACCCCTCTGTGCCTAAGTTTCCTCATCAGGGGGATGGTGAGTACCCACCTTATAGGGTGTTGCGAGGATTCAAAGCAATGGTGTGTGTAGAGCACTTGGAACAGTGCCTGACACGTGGTAAGAGCTCCATAAACACTTGCCATTGTCATTACTGATGTATGAGCCTGCATAGATGAGCATGTGTGTGTCGAACCCCCTTGCAGGAGTGCAAGTGCCCAGTCTCGGGGGGTGATTCCTGGGACAGGGAAGTCAGACGCAGAAGGATGGCAGCCCTGAGTCCTGTGGTGAGCATGAAGCCAAAGCAGCTGAGGCTAGACCCAGGCCCAACTCCTCTCCACTGCCTCCCAGGGACACCAAGGGCCATCCTGGTTCCAGGGGCCATCCTGTCTCCTGCCCCTGCCACCTACCCAAAGATCTGACGGGAGGCAGGGGCTGGAGACAGACAAGCCGAGAGACCCATCCCTCCTGCGCTGCAACCTGACAGCTGTGGCCCAATTAAAACCAACAGTTCACAGGTGTTCCTGGTAATGACTCATGCACAAAAAGCTCCACTCCCTTTAGGGCTCTTTAAAAAAAATTTAGAGCTCTTTAAATTTTATTCACCCACAACATCAAACCCAGGGAGGAAGTCATAAAAGAGGATGGGGGAGGAGGGGCACTGCACACACGTGTGTGTGCACACACTTGCTCACGCATAGACATGTACATTGTACACGTACCGATAATCGGCACACCCATTCGCACCCCTTGGCCACTCCAACACACACTGTCACACACACACGCATTCCCAAACATCCACACGCCCAGACACGTGCTCAAACACACAAACACATCCAGGCACATGCCATCCAAATCCACACCCACCAACACATAACCCCCAGGGTGACCACACACCTAGCACAAGCCCACATATGCCCCGACTGTATTGGCTTCCTATTACTACATCACAAATTACCACAAACTTGGTGGCTTCCAATAACACATATTTCTCATCTCACAGTTTTTGCCGGTCAGGAGTCTGGGTGTGACTAAACTGAGACCTCTCCTGGGGGTCTCATTGGCTGCAGTCGAGGAGATGGGTGGGCTGCATTTCATCTGGAGGCTCTACTGGGGAAAACTCCCCTTCCAAACTCACTCAGGCTGTTGGCAGAATTCATTTCTTTGTGGCTGCATGGCTCAGGGCCACGTTTTTTCTTTGTTTCTTTTTTTTTTCTTTTTTTTTTTTTTTACTGGCTGGTGGCTGAAAGCTACTCGAATTTCCTGACCCTGTGGACTTTTTTCATGTGGCCAGTAGCTTCCTCAGCAAGGAGAATTTCTCTAGTTCGTGCCAGCAAGACAGTGTCATGTATATACATACATGTGTGTCTGTACATGTACATAGGTATGTGTGCCTGTGTGTGTGTGTGGTATCTTAGTCACCTTTGCCATCTTCTCTTGGTTAGAAGTCGGAGTCACACACTTGAAGGCAGGAGATGATGCAGGTGTGAATGCCGGTTCTACCCTTGGTCTGTCTGCAACACCAACTCCCGTGCTTGGATCACACTGCGGATGCACACGCTTGAAGATCATGTGCCACAGAAGCTCTTTTGCCAACCCTTTCACCAACTCTGGTCCATGCACTCAGCAGCTTTCAGGCCACCCTTGAACGTTCCACAGAGCCTCCACAGACAGGGGAGTCCCTGATAGTAAAAATACGTCGTGGGCCAGACACCCTCCAAAACAAAGCAAAGCCACTGCCTCGAGTCCTCTGCCTCTGTTACTACTGCTTGCAGCCTTTTCTGTCTTCCACCTACAGGTCCTCCCTTGTCCCCACCTCTCCCCCAACTTCTGCTCACAGTCCTGGCATCCACATGGGCTTTGTCGCTCGACTCCACCCCTGGTCCTAGACTGAATCTGATGTCCACTCCCACTCCCAGCCCTGGCCCCACAGAGTCCCTATGGGGTCTCATCACAGCCTGGACACGACCTAGTGGGACTGGCTGTTCCTGTTAAAGCAAAATTCACAACACTTTGTAAATTTCCAGCACTTGCACCATTCCCCATAGCTTCAGCACAGATCAGTGCTTTTGTGTCTTTGGCAAGTTTATTCCATTGTTTGAAAATGTTGATTAACAATGCAGGATCAGTCGGGCACAGTGGTTCACCCTTGTAAACTCAGCACGCATTTTGGGAGGCCAAGGCAGGAGGATCCCTTGAGCCCAGGAGTTCAAGACCAGGCTGGGAAACATACTGAAAACCTGTATCTACAAAAAAATATATATATATGAAAATGAGCCTGGTGTGGTGGTGTGTGTTTATAGTCCCAGCTACTGGAGATGGAGGATGTTGAGAGGGGAGGATTGCTTGAGCCCAGAGGTTGAGGCTGCAGTGAGCTGAGATCACACCGCTGCACTCCAGCCTGAACGACAGAGGAAGACCTTGTCTCAAAACAAAAACAAATGAAAAAACAGTGCAGAATCCTGTGGCACATCACTAGAGACCTCTCCAAAGGCTGATCTCCTGGGAGGAAATGGCAGAGGTTTTGGAGCCCTGGGAAGTGGAGTGTTGTTGGGCAAGTCCTTCCCCTTCTCTGAGGCTCAGTTCCCTGGTTTATAAGATGTAAATAAGAATTATGCTTAATCAGTATCAAGAAAGCTAAACATACATCTATCCTGTGACCTGACAGTTTCACTTCCAAGTATCATCACCACAGAAATGCGCACAGGTGTCCATCAAAGCACAGTTATAGAATGTTCACGGCAGGACTATTCATAACAGTAGCAACGGAAAACAAAACGCACGTCCATCCAAACAGAATGGAGACACATACTGTGGAACATTTACTCCATCCAGCAACAACAAAAACATGGACTTTCATGTGCGTCATCATGGGTGATCTCATCATGCTGAGGGTAAGAGGCCTCATATGAAAGGGAACACACACTGCGATTCCATTCAGAGGGCGTTAAAGATAGGCAATGCCAAGCTATGGTGTTAGAAGTCAGGGTGAGAAGCGAGGCAGTGACTCACATCTGTAATCCCAGCACACTGGGGAGGCTGAGGCAGGCAGATTGCTAGAACCCAGGGATTCAAGACCAACCTGGGCAACATGGCGAAATCCCGTCTCTACAAAAAAAAAAGAAAATTAGCCAGGCATAGTGGCACACCTGTGGTCCCAGCTACTTGGGAGGCTAAGGTGGGAGGATCGCTTGAGCCTGGGATGTTGAGGCTGCAGTGAGCTATGATCACACTACTGCACTCCAGCCTAGATGACAGAGTGAGACCCTGTCTTAAAAAAAAAAAAAAAAAAGTCAGGACAGCAGCCACCCTTGGGGAGATGGTGACCAGGAAGGGGACACAGGGATTCGGGTTACAGTGTTCAATTTGAGAAAAGCCATTGAGCTATGCACCCAGGATTTGTGCACTTTTCTGTACCTGTGTTTTACTTCAATTAAAAAAAAAAAAAAACTTCCAGAATAACAAAAGAATGCCTCATGCCTGATTTGCACCTGGTACATCATAGCCACTCTGTTAAGCCTAGCTGTTTTCTTCTCCTTTCTGAAGAATGTTCTGCTTCACGAGGGGGCGGAAAGGAAACCAGAATGGTCCGTCTAGTGTGAGCATCGGCCTTGCACCAAGCAGTGGTCTCCAGGTTGTCTCTCTCCCCACACACACTGTGAAGCATCTTTGGTTTGGTTCTAAACATTTTTCACAAGCTTTGCCTTTTCTTCAGCCTTTAAACCTTCAAACTCACATTCCAACCCTCCCCTGCTCCTCGGGAATTCTTCCTAATTATGCTCCTCTGTCCTCCCCGAAAGCTCTGGCCATTCACGGTCTAGGGCTGTCCCTCCTGTCCTCGTCCGTCCCTCACAGTTGGATTGTCAGAATTTCCTCTGTGAGATTCTGCTATCCCATGCATCCTGCAACTTCATCATCAGCCTCTGCTTTCCTGTGGATTCTCTGATATCCACTCTTCCAAAAACTGTGAGACCAGGCAGACCCAGGTGCTGCCGGAGATGAGGGGACACCCAGGCACCTGTGTGCCAGTGGGCTCACCAGGCCTAGGGGGATAAAATCCAGTAATGACTTTGGAGCTGACCAGTGGGCCTGATAAACCAGGACTCACACATTTGAATTAAAAATGGAGATGAGGCCAGGTGCGGTGGCTTGCGCCTGTAGTCCCAGCATTTTGGAAGGCCAAGGCGGGTGGATCACCTGAGGTGAGGAGTTCAAGACCAGCCTGGCCAACATGGTGAAATCTGTCTCCACTAAAAATACAAAAATTAGCTGGGTGTGGTGGTGGGCACCTGTAATCCCAGCTACTTGGGAGGCTGAGACAGGAGAATCACTGGAACCCACAAGGCGGAGGTTGCAGTGAGCCGAGACTGCACCACTGCACTCCAGCCTGGGTCACAGAGCAAGACTCTATCTCAAAAAAAAGAAAAAAAAAAAGAGATGAAAGCTGTTGGAGTTCCACTTGGTGGAAGAAGAGACTTGCAGTCCCTCAGCTCTGGAGCCAGGTGACAGTGACAACAGGAGCAAAGCTGGGATGAGTTGACGTGGAACAGGGGTCAGCAAATTTTTCTCTGTAAAAGACCAGATGGTAAGTATTTTGGGCTTTGCTAACAAAACAATCTTTACACTAACAGTTGGGGCTGTGTTCTAATAAAACTACAGTGCCGTTATTGACAAGACAGGCTTGGTTTGCTGGCCCCTGACATGGAAGATAGTCCAGGCTTTGAGAAAATCCTTGGGCCTCTTGGTGCTGTGAAAACAGCAGGCCTAGAATCCTTTTGTGAGATTAACAAAATCATACCACCTGCTTCCTCTTGGCAATGAGAATTCATCTCAGAATCTCTTCCCTGTTCAGCCACCCTGGCAATGAAGGGATTCAGGTGGACTCCAAATGTGAAAGGTTGGCCTTCTCCAGGGGTCTTTCCCATCACCATACAGAGTGGTGACCCCAAAATAATGAATTGGCCCCACACCACCAAGACCACAGATGGAATTCCCATAGACTCCTTCCGATCTCTCATGCCCATCAGTTTCCTGCATCCCTGGCTGCTTCTGTGGCTTCATGATCCTAACACAGATCCTCATCACTCCTTTCCTGGACAATTGCAGTGGCTGACACTGGTTCTTCCTGTCACATGCTTTCTTCCTCTATGTCACTACTGGAATAGTCTTCCCTAAATCCAGCCATGCCATGCCTCCAAAACCTTCCATGGTTCCCCGTGGCCTATTTGTAAAGCCCATACTCCTTGGCTTAGTGTAGCAGAATTTACTACTTGGCCACCCAGTCTCCTTCCATTTCTGGGACTCCTGTCCTACCTCTAGAAACTTCTCCTTAATCTCCTACTCCCAACACACACACACACACACCGACACACACATACGTATACTCACACTCATCATTCCACCCAAGATGGTGGCATGAGCAACCTTGATGGTCAATACAACCCCAACCTAAGCCACGGTTGATTGGCCCAGGGCTGGACAAGGGCTCAAGCCAGATCAGTCAGAGGCCTTCCCTGGAGCTTCAGATTTGGAACTGAAATGAGAGACCAGGCTCTCTGGATAGCTGGCTCTTAGGACATGAAAACTCGAGTGGCCTTATTGGCCATGTTCTGTCATGTGGACCCAGGAGAAGAAAAAGCCAGGTGTCAGAGAGGAAGGGGAGCAGAGCAGGAGCCCGGAGAGAAGCAGAGCATGGGATAGAGTCCACCAGCTCCAGCACCAGGCGTGTCCTTAGTGAGCAAGCTGGGTCCTTTGCCTCACCTCCACTTGGATGCAGCTTCCCACAGGTGGCTCCTATGACTTCTGGTAGCAGCCAGGGGTGAAATGTCCATTGCTTAACAGTTGGGCCTGTGGCCCTGATAATCAGTGCCATTGGCCCTGGGTAAGGCCCCAAAGGTCTCCTCATGGTCAGGTCATTAGCCCTTTAGTTGCTGGAGGGCAGAGAGGTCCAGACATCCCAGGGGAAGGCCACAGTGGCCTGGTGTCAGGAGTGGCAGTGGTGGGCTCTCCAGGGACTTGGGCTAGCAACTTATGTACCAACTGAACTGAAGTGTTATAACATCTTAAGAAGATGTCAGCTGAAATGAGTCCTGATTGCCAGCAGAACTGACCTATGCAGCCCAGTCCATCACACTCTGACTCCTCCCGTAGTGGTCTGCTTGGACTTTCGTAACAAAATACCACAGGCTGGGGGTTTAAACAACAGAACTTCATTTATCACTGTTCCAGAGGCTGGGAAGTCCAAAACCAAAGTGACAGTCAATTTGGTTCCTGGTGAGGGCTCTCTTCCTAGCTTGCAGACAGCCTCCTTCTTGCTGTATTCTCACATGGGACATACACAGAGAGAGATTTTTAATAAGGGCATTAATCCCATCATGAGGGCCCCTGTGACCTCATTGAACCCTATTATCTTCCAAAGGGACAATCTCCAAATATCATCATATTCTGGATTAGAACTACATATGAATTTGGGGGAACACGAACATTCAGTCCATAGCATCACCCTACCTTCAACATTCACTCAACAAACATCTATGAGTACCAATTCTGTGCCAGGTGCTGGGGCATCAGTGGTGTTGACAACAGCACTGGCCTCTGCCTTCCGCCTCCTTCATGCAGCTGTGCTGGTTTGGTCATCAATTTTGCAGTATGCCCCCAAGTGAGGCCATTCCCTCTGGGATGTCCCTTCCTTTCTTCTCTGACCTGTTAAAGTCACCAGGCCCCAGGCGGGGCACAATGACTCATGCCTGTAATCTCAGCACTTTGGGAGACTGAAGTGGGTGGATCACTTGAGGACAGGAGTTCCAAACCAACCTGGCCCACACAGCGAAATCCTGTTTCTACTAAAAATATCAAAAATTAGCCAGGTGTGGTGGCAGGCACCTGTAATCCCAGCTACTCAGGAGGCTGAGGCAGGAGAATCACTTGAACCTGGGAAGCAGAGGTTGCAGTGAACTAAGATTGCACCTTTGCACTCCAGCCTGGGTGACAGAATGAGCCTCTGTCTCAAAAAAGCAAAACAAAACAGCACAGCAACAACAAAGAGAAAACAGGCCCCAAAACTCCTCCTCCCATCAGAAACCTCAGACCCCCGCAGTCCGTGTGGACCCTCCCTTTGCCACTTTTATTCCTACTGCCACACCCAGGTCTTGCTCTCCGATGATCTACCGTGCACCCACAGAGCTGTACCCCCAGCAGATCTGTATGTCTGCCTCCCTACTTGAGCACTGCACATAGTAGAGGCTTTAACGGACCTTCTGATGGGTTGCTAGTGATTCAGTTGTATTCTGCAGGTGTGCTTTGCTGATGGCAGCTTGGTGAGCAGAAGGGACAAATAGAATGATGGTAATCCTACAAGGCAAAGCTGATCACATCTCTCCCCCTTTAAACTTTTCACTACTTTTCCCATCAATTTACCCCAGGATAAAGGTCAAGGTCAAGCCCCATAACCTTAAGGGTCAATCAGCTGCTTCCTGACCTGTGCCCTTCCTACAGTTTCAGCTTCACCTGGAAACTCCAACTACCCTGAATTACCAGCCTTGGCTTGCATCCCTTGCCTCTGAGCCTTTGCTATTCCTTCTGCCAGCATCATTTCCCCAGCACCCTCCCCTTTCTTCTGGCTAACACTCAGCTTCCTCCAGGAAGTTGGTCCTGATTCCCTCCCACCTGCACTCCCAAAGACCGGTCCATAGGGCCATGTACTTCTCTTGTCAAACATTGATCACTGTCATCATCTGTTTAACTGTCTGTAGTCCTCATAGGGCTATGTAGGCAGCAACTGCCTCTGGTCAGCCTAACTTGGTACCCGCAGGCCCTACTAGAGTGCCTAGAAGTGGCCTGTGGACCACCAGCCCTGGCAGCATCATGGGCGGTGCTGTTAGAAATGCAGCTTCTGGACCGGGTACAGTGGCTCATGCCTGTAATCCCAGCACTTTGGGAGGCCGAAGCAGGTGTATCACCTGAGGTCAGGAGTTCAAGACCAGCCTGACCAACATGGCGAAACCCTGTCTCTACTAATATTACAAAATTAACCAGGTGTGGTGGTGCATGTCTATAATCCCAGCTACTCCGGAGGCTAGGCAGGAGAATTGCTTGAACCCGGGAGGCGGAGGTTGCGGTGAGCCGAGATTGCACTATTGCCTCCAGCCTGGGTAACAAGAGTGAAACTCTGTCGCAGGAAAGCAAGAAAGCAAGCAAGCAAGAAAGAAAGAAAATAGGAAAGAGAGAGGAAAGGAAGGAAGGAAGGAAGGAAGGAGAGAGGAAGAAAGAAAGAAAGAAAGAAAGAAAGAAAGAAAGAAAGAAAGAAAGAAAGAAAGAAAGAAAGAAAGAAAGAAAGAAAGAGAAAGAAAGAGAGAAGGAGAAAGAAAGAAGAAAGAGAGAAAGAGAAAGGAAGAAAGAAAGAAAGAAAGAAAGAAAGAAAGAAAGAAAGAAAGAAAGAAAGAGAAAAGAAAAAGAAAGAGGAGAAAGAAAGAAGAAGAAAGAGAGAGAGACAGAGAGAAAGAGAAAGAAAGAGAGAAGGAGAAAGAAAGAAGAAAGAGAGAAAGAGAAAGGAAGGAAGAAAGGAAGGAAGGAAGGAAGGAAGGAAGGAAAAGAAAAGGAAAGAAAGGGAAAGAAAGAAAGAAAGAGGAAGGCAGCTCCTGGCCGGGCGTGGTGACTCACACCTGTAATCCTGGCACTTTGGGAGGCCAAGGTGGGCAGATCGCTTGAGGTCAGGAGTTAAAGACCAGCATGATGAAATCCCGACTCTAGTATAAACATCAGAATTAGCTGGGTGTGGTGGTGTGTGCCTGTAATCCCAACTACTCAGGAGGCTAGGGTAGGAGAAGCACTTGAACCCAGGAGGTGGAGGTTGCAGTGAGACAAGATAGTACCACTGCACTCCAGGCTGGGTGACAAAGTGAGACTCTGTCTCAAAAATAAATAAATAAATAAATAAATAAATAAATAAATAAATAAATGCAGCTCCTAGCAACCCGGCACCCCCTCCCACTTACTCAGCTATAAGCTGTTATTTAACAAATCCCAGGGGACTTGTGTACACGTAAATCTGAGAAGCACTTATCTAGGTCAGTGGTTCTCAAACTTGTTTGCGCATTGAAATCACCTGGGGAATTTTAAAAACTACTGATGCCTGGGTCCCACCCAGGGAGATTCTGATGTATTTGACCTGGGGAAGGGCTTGCACGTCTGGATTATTTTAAATAATTAAATAATTCTCCATGTGATCCTAATGCACAGGAGGGCTTAAAAAAAGAAAGAAAGAAAAAAGAAAAAACACCTAGTCTAGTGCTTGGTACATACCCATTGAATAAATGAGCCTACATGTCTTGAGCATTTTATATAATCCCAACCACCACCCTGTGAGTGCGAATTAGTTTCGTCCCCATTTCAGAGACGTGGGGAGGTGAGGCTCCGGTGGAGGAAGAATTGCAGAAAGTAAGCGGCGGAGTGCAAAGCCCGTGTCCTTTGTCCTGCTCTGAGCTGCCTCCCTGGACAAGGACAGAGTCCCCAGGAATGAGACTCAGCTCCATCCTGGCTCCTCCTCTCTGAACAGGCAGAAGCCCCTGTAGGCGCCTGGGAAAACAAGCCCCTTGGGGCACCGGGAGGCAAAACACACATAAATAAAACTTGAACCCCAGTGCCCGCTGTGAAGATTAGGCATATATTTATAAAAATCACCAGAGCTACCGTTCCTCGGTTTCGTGTTTCATTTACGGCGAACACAAATAGCTTTAGCACGAATATCTGGAATCAAAACAGAGCCGCAGGTTCCGGAGCATCTGTGCCATAGGAGGTGCAGCGTGCACTGGGATAATTTTAGCCGAATGTGTTATAAACAAGATCTGCAGAACCGCGCGGCGGGCTGAGTTTTGAAAACTTAGGATTCTAAATGTATAAATTGTTTGGAACATTTAACATCTAGTCATTAAGCAGTCACCCCCTTGCCCTCCGTTTTCAGCGAGAAGCTTGCAACACGGCAGCCTCCAGCTGACACCCCCTTCCTGAGTATTAAATAGGGACCACTAGGCTGTGATACACACACACGCACACGCACACTCACACGCAGGCACACACCAGCTGGTCCAGATCGTTCCTTGGAAGGCAGGAGCAGCACCGAGGCAAAACATCCGTTCACCGCTGTGCTGCAAAGAACGTTTCTCGGGGACTGAGGCCTTTTTTTTCCTATCAAATTTTTTAAGCCAGTCTTACACCTCAGGTTCCAAACACCCCCGAGAATGGAGGGAGGGGGGTAGAAAGGCAGGGAGGGAAGAAGGGAGGCACTGGGATGCTTATATATTATCATATAATCTGCACTGAAACCTACACGGGTAAAGATAGTGTCCCCTTTTCACAGGGGATAAAATTGAGCCTGAAAAAAGTGACATGCCCAAATCAAAGAGCTGTCAGAAGGCACAAATGAGGCCAGCCACAGTGGCTCACACCTGTAATCCCAGCACTTTGGGAGGCCAGGGGTTCGAGACCAGCCTGGTCAACAAGGTGAAACCCCATCTCTACTAAAAATACAAAAATGAGCTGGACATGGTGTTGCACACCTGTAATCCCAGAGACTTGGAGGCTGAGGCACGAGAATCACTTGAACCCGGGAGGCGGAGGCTTCAGTGAGCCAGGATCAGGCCACTGCACTCCAGCCTGGGCAACAGAGAGACTGTCTCCAAAAAAAAAAGGAGGGTGGGCACAGATAGATTTCAACAGAAAGGGAAACTGTTTAAATGGCAGCTATATGGCAGACAGGGCATCTTGATATTCACCTGAGTTGTTTCTTTTGGGATACCTAGAATCCTTCTTTTTCAAAGAAGGATTTTTCAAAGACTAAATAATGTCTTTGGAGTCACAGCACTATATGTACATAGTAACAACTCAAATAGTACACAAAAGATTGTGAACAAAACACCTTGCCCTCATCCTGCCCCATCCTATGCCCATCCAACCTGGGAAAAGCAACTTAAAAAAGAAAAAAGCCAGGCACAGGGGCTCATGACTGTAATCCCAGCACTTTGGGAGGCTGAGGCAGGAGGATGACTTGAGTCTGGGAGTTTAAGACCAGCCTGGGCAACATGCTGAAACCCCGTATCTACAAAAAAAAAAATATAATATATATATATATATACATATATATATATATATATACATATATACACACACACACACACACATATATACACATACAAAAATTAGCCAGGCATGGTGGTGTGCACTTGTGGTCCCAGCTTCTTGGGAGGTTGTGCAGGGAGGATCACCTAAGCCTGGGGAGATCAAGGCTGCAGTGATGCATGATCATGCCACTGCACTCCAGTCTGGGTGACAGAGTGAGACCTTGTCTCAAAAACAAGAAAAAAAAAACTACTATTTGCCTCTCTAACTCTCTGTTGAGTAACTATTGCACTAGTCAACTTGTTGTTCTGGTGGGTAACTAGTTTTAGTTAATTTGCTGTTCTTACATAATATCAACCCCATGATCTGAAAGATGGGAATATAGCTCAGTCTACCTTTCTTGTTTTCCTCCCAATGTTTGAAATTTAAAAGTTATATTTATTCATTCATTCATTCATTCATTTTTTGAGACAGGATCCCACTCTGTCACCCAGGGTGGAGTGCAGGTGGCATGATCTCGGTTCACCACAGCCTCGACCTCCTGGGCTCAAGCAGTCCTCCCACCTCAGCCTCCTGAGTAAAAAAAATATTTTTAAACCTTTTATTTGTTACTTACAAAATTTTAAGTGATATGTAAGTGATTTACTTAAACCATTGCTTCTTGTTCACAACTCCTCAAACCCGGGAGGCAGAAGTTGCGGTGAGCCGAGATCACATCATTGCATTCCAGCCTGGGCAACAAGAGCAAAACTCCATCTCAAAAAAAACAAAAACAAAAACAAAAACAAGAAAACTTGACTTCCCATTTTGAAAGTGAGGATTTTTGCACTCCTACCCTGTTGTCTTCCTGTCAGCTGTATTTATTTTTGCATTGTGCAGGTCACTAGTATTTATGTTCTGATCATCAGCTACAACCAACACCTCCATGCTTTGTCCATAGTTTGACTCCAAAAGTTTATGTTATTATGACTGTTTAAATATTACCATTGTTGAGTCAAGTAATACCTTAGGATTCCATTTCTTCTCTTAAAATCAAATGTCAGGACCCCTGAGTAACTGATAAGAAACTCTTCCTAGCATTGTGGTCAAATTGATGCTCTTTTCTTATGCTTTATCAAACACTCAAAACATTGCCACACTTTAGTTTGCTTTGTATTTGGACCATGTATTTGGACTTTCTTATACAGTTTTGTTTTTCCTGGAGTTTCTAATTGCCTTTATTTTCCTTCTTACACTGTTTTATTTTGGAGACTGAGTCTCGCTTTGTCACCCAGGCTGGAGTGCAGTGGTGTAATCACAGCTCACCACAACCTCTGCCTCCCAGGTTCAAGCAATTCTGCCTCAGCCTCCCAAGTAGCTGGCATTACCGGTGTGCACAACCATGCCTGGCTAATTTTGATATTTTTTAGTAGAGATGAGGTTTCACAATGTTGACCAGACTGGTCTCGAACACCTGACCTCAAGTGGTCTGCCCACTTCAGCCTCCCAAAGTGTGGGGATTACAGGTGTGAACCATTGTGACTGGCCATCTTTTATTTCTTACACTTTATTGTATCTTCAAATTTTTCAAATTTTTTGTGACTCCACTACTTAATCATGTCTCCTATTTCCTTGGACACTTCCGTTTCTGACCCAACCATTCTCTTACTGCCTCCTGGACAAGCTGTTTTCTAACCCTGCAATCTCACTGTCATCCTGGGACTTTCCATCATTGTGGTCTTGGGTTGGACCCAGTATTTCTGAATCCTGTGTCTTCCTCTTTCTTGGTTTATTGCTTTATTTTGCTAGAACACAACTTCAGATAAGCCATTAAAAGGGGGTACATGAAAAGTAAATTTTCTGTATCACTGCATGTTTGAAAATATTGTCTCCCTCACCTTTGACGGACGGTGACGGTTAAAGAATCTAAGTTGGAAATCATTTTCCCTAAGAATGTTACAAGTATTCATTCTCCATCTTTTAGAACCCAGTGTTGCTAGGACGGCTAGAGCTAGTCTGACTCAATGCCTTCGTTGGCTGATTTCTTCTCTCTTTGAACATTTTTAGGATTTCCTCTTTACCCTGATCTTTCATGAAGATGAGTCCAGGTAAAGATGTATTCTCATCCACTGTGCTGGGTACCTGGTGGGTCCTTTCAATGTAAAGACTGTCTTTCAGCTCTGGGGAATTCTCTTGCTGGTTCTTTGGCTATTTCCTCCTCTCCATTTTCTGCTCACTCTTTCTGGGGCTCAAGATGGTCCAGGTAGAGCTCATCTTTGGCATTGTGACCTACATTCTGGAAGACATCTTCAACTTTGTTTCAGGCTTTTCAACTTTTTTTCCTACAGTCATAGTTTTAATCCTTCAAAATTATCTCTTGTCTCCTGATCACTTTTCATGAAAACCTGTCTTTGTTTTATGGCTATAACATTTTCTAATATAATCTTCTGCTCTCTGAATTAGTTCTATTTCCTCCCAGGTCAATTTTTTCTACTGAGCTTGATCTTTCTCTTTCATGATGTGGATTCCCTTCATATACCTGCAGCTCCTTGGGCATTTGTTCATATTTACAAAAGAACTGGGCATCTGGTGTGGGTTTCTTCTGCTGTTTTGTAAGGAGGGTTAGTTTTCTGCTAGGCCTCTCACCAACTGAAGATTTTGACTGTGTGGTCTGTGTCAGGTGGGATGAGCAGTGCAACTGACAGGCTTCGTTTCAGGTAAGTATGCCAAAAGCTAGCTGTATATCAGGTCCCCCAAATGCCAGAAAGAGGAGACCTTCATTTTGAGTCATGAAAATGCATACTGGGAGTCTTAACTTTCCTAGGCAACTTGCTCACTCTCTTTAGAGATGAGTTTTTTGCTTTTTAGCCTTGGTGTAAAAGCTGCAGCCTGCTTTCAACACAAGGTAAGGGATGGGGCTAGAGGGACAGTCCTAACCCCTTGTACAGACCTGCAGGTAATGCCCTGTCCTCAGCCCCTCCTCTTCTGCACTCCACCAAAGCTGCTAGTTCTAGGGCAGAATCTTCCCGTGGGCCTCTACTCCCACCTCCCCTGTGACCCTCCTGGAGTGAATTCTAGGCTGGGCCCATTCCATCAGCAGCCCACTCCCATCTGTTTTCTACCTTTCACACATTTGCTGAAATCTCTTGTTTCAACAGAAAGATGGTGAAACCACCATCCCCCACATTTGTTCCTGGGGACTTATTCCTTTTTTAACTTCTCCACTTTTATTTTGGTGGTGCATCAGGAGCAATGGGAGACAAAGGCTGGGCCTGCTGGTCTATCTTGAACTGGGAGTGCTGAATGCCTGGATTCCAATAGCAGTGACTGGTGGGCACCTCATTTCACAGATTGTAAATAGTAATGAGTTTACATGAAAATAAAGTAGTTTTGTATGAGGTAACTTAAAATCATACAATTTACACGAAGCAAATGACTTTCCGCTAAATGGTACTGCCTTTACAGAATTTAAATAGATTTAAAGTAGGTTCTAAATTCGAATGGCTGCTGGTAACTACATTTAAAAGATGGCTTTGAATTCCTCACCATGGCCACCTCTCACAATGACCCAGTGAGTCATTGCCGACCCTTTGCAGATGAGAAAACGGAAGATTAGAGAGACTGAATGACACATAGTCAGGAAGTAGCATCTCCCAGGTAAGTTTCCGGGATTTAGCAGGGCTGAGGTCAGGGTGGAATCTGGAAGACAAACTTCAATCTAAGAGGGCTTTAACCTATAAACGGGAGAAAATATTTGTAAATCATACATTTCATAGTAAATTTGTATCCAAAATATATAAAAATCTCTACAACTCAATAGTAAAAAGACAAATAACTCAATGAAAAACTGGGCAAAGGACCAGGTGCAGTGGCTCTAGCCTGTAATCCTAGAACTTTGGGAGACCAAGGCTGGCAGACTGCTTGAGCCCAGGAGTCAAAGACCAGCCTGGGAAATACAGCAAAACCCCATCTCTACAAAAAACATAAAAATTAGCCAGGCAGGGTGGCACGAAACTATAGTTCCAGCTATCCAGGAGGCTGAGGTGGGAGGATCATTTGAACCTGGGAGGTCGAGGCTGCAGTGAGCTGAGACGGAGCCGCTGCACTCCAGCCTGGACAACAGAGTTAGACCCTGTCTCAAAAAAAGAAAAAATAAAAACCTGGACAAAGGATCTGAATAGACATTTCTTCAAAGAAGTTATACAATGATCAGTATATGAATTCTATCTCAATAAAAGTGGTTTTTAAAAGAAAAGGAAGAGGAAAACTAGTTGGGAATAAAAAGAGATAATAAAACCAGAATATCATGGCCATGGTTCAGTGATGGGATGGATGGAAAGGGGAGAACCGGGGTCAGCTGAGGTAGGGGTGGGGACAAGAGGGTCCTTATCAGGAGTAGGGAGGGGGGTGCACAGGAGGAGACAGGACCAAGAGGACAAGTCCATGAGCCATTTTAACAGTTACCCTTATCCTTTGGGTGGCTGCACCTGACTTAGAGTGGCAGTAATCCTTGCGTTATGGTGTCTGTGCCCACCTCTCCCCAGGCTGGGGCAGGATGTGGTCCTCTCCTGGGAAAGCTCCTCCCACCCTCACCCACCCCTACCTCCCAAGAACAGGCTCCACTTTTTTTTTTTTTTTTTTTTGAGATGGAGTCTCGCTCTGTTGCCCAGGTTGGAGTGGCACAGTCTCAGCTCACTGCAACCTCCGTCTCCCAGGTTCAAGTGATTCTCCTGCCTCAGCCTTCCAAATAGCTGGGATTACATTGCAGATGTGAGCCACCATGCCTGGCTAATTTTTGTATTTTTAGTAGAGATGGGGTTTCACCATGTTGGCCAGGCTGGTCTCGAACTCCTGACCTCAAGTGATCTGCTTGCCTTAGCCTCCCAAAGTGCTGGGATTATGGGCGTGAGCCACTGCACTCAGCCAGGCTCCTCTTATAATAACAGTTAACATTCATGGTAGGCACTGGGATAAACTCTTAACAAATTGTGTTTGCTTTTGAGACAGGATCTCGTCTGTCATCCAGCCTGGAGCACAGTGGTCCAATCACAGCTCACTGCAGGTTTGACCTCCTGGGCTCAAGCGATCCTCTCACCTCAGCCTCCCAAGTAGCTGGTACCACAGGCATGCACCACCATGCCTGGCTAATTTTTTATTTTTGTGTTTTGTAGAGACGGAGTCTTTTTATGTTGCCCAGACTGGTCTCAGACTCCTGGCCTCAAGGGGTCCTCCCATCTCAGCCTCCCAAAGTGCTGGGATTACAGGTGTGAGCCACCGCGCTAGGCCAATATATACTTTTTATTATAGAAAATTTTAAACACCCACAAAAGTAGACAGGATGGTCTAATGACCCCACTATGTACCTATGCCAGCTTCAACAGCTATCAATGTTTTCTAATTTGTTTCACGTATGCAATCCATACCACCACGTGCTCAACTCTGTGCTTACAGATGTGATCTTGTGAAATCCTTAGAACAAGTCCATGAAGTGAGTGCTCCACTTAACCCCATTTTTCAGACAAGGACACTGAGGCTCAAAGAGATAAGGTCACTTTCCTATAGAGGTAGAAATGCTGGAATTCAAACACAGGACCCTTTGATTCCAGATCCTGAGTGTTGTTGTTTGAGATAGCTTCACACTGTCACCCAAACAGGAGTGCAGTGGTGTGGTCTCAGCTCACCGCAACCTCCACCTCCCAGGTTCAAGCAATTCTCATGCCCCAGCCTCCTGTGTAGCTGGCATTACAGGCACGCACCACCACGCCTGGTTGATATTTGTATTTTTTTTTTTTTTAGTAGAGACAGGGTTTCACCATATTGGCCAGGCTGGTCTCAAACTCCTGACCTCAAGTGATCTGCCTGCCTCAACCTCCCAAAGTGCTGGGATTACAGGTGTGAGCCATCATGCCCAGCCCGGATTCTGTGTTTTCATACTATCCTCAGCTGCTTGCCAAAGAAGAATAAAGAAGGATTGTTCCCATGTTCCCACCAGCAAACCCCAATCCCAACACTCTGCCTCTTGCTATCCCCCTTCACCAGAAATGGGGCTGTTTGACTCATCTTGGAATGAGTGTTGAACCAGGGAGGCTAAGAGCTGCCTGTGCCAGGATGGAGAGCCTGAAGTAGGTGTTCTGTTAGAGCTAACTGTGACCTTGGGCAGGTCACTGTCTCTCTCTTAACTTCAGGTTTCTCCTCTGTCAAATGGGAATAAGACTAACTCATCGAATCATTGTTGGGTTTCAAGAATACAAAAAATGAAAAATGCCTGGCACATGGTAGGTGCTCTGCAAATGGCAGCCATTACTTCTTTTTTTTAACAACAGGAAAGTCGTATTGACTTTTTGGACGAGTCTGCAGGCAAATCTAAGTGCAGCAGTTAGGGTGGGGCAGCGGGTAGGCAGAGTAGGGAGAGTCAAACCCATCTGGGAGGAGCCCTGTTTGGTTGGGGTGGAGACTCTTTAGAAGTCCAGAGATCTTGTCCTTTTTTTTTTTTTTTTCCCGACAGAATATCACTCTGTCGTCCAAGCTGGAGTGCAGTGGCATGATCTCAGCTCACTGCAACCTCTGCCTCCCGGGTTCAAGTGATTCTCCTGCCTCAGCCTCCCAAGTAGCTGGTATTACAGGCCTATGCCACCACACCAGGCTAATTTTCGCATTTTTGTAGAGACGGGGTTTCACCATGTTGCCTAGGCTGGTCTTGAACTCCTGACCTTGGCCTCCCAAAGTGCTGACATTACAGGCGTGAGCCACCGTGCCCGGCCTCATATCTTATCCCTTCTTTAGTGTCTCAGTGATTGTAAGCCCCCAGCACTGGGAATTCAGGATGTACTGTTCCAGACTGCATTACAGCACTGGCTCTGCAATAATAATGACTATAAATAATGGCTGCCATAACCTAGGCCTTCACTATGTGCCTAGTCCTGGGGCTTACTCTGACTAATAGAATGCACTAGAAGTGATATTTTGTGATTCCCATGCTAAGCCTTAAGAGATCTGCAGCTTCTACCTTCACTTCTTGAAATGCCCCTCCTTGGAATCCAGCCACCATGCTGTGAGGAAGCTCAGGCAGCCATGTGGAGAGGTCTGTGTGGAAGAAAACAGAGGTCCCTGGCCTATAGCTCAAGCAAAGATTCCAGGTGCATCCACTGTCAGCTCTGTAAGGGAGGTGATTTTGGATAGCCCATGCCTCTCAGGACCCCAGCTTACACTACATAGAGCAGGATTATTACCTGGTCAACCCATAGTATAATGAGAAATAGAAAATAGCTGTTTTTCAAAGCATAAATTTGGTGGCTGGTTGTCATGCAGCAATAGGTATTTAAAACATCCCATTTTAATGATGTGGAAACAGAGGCTCGGAGTAGATAAGTAACACACCCAGGGTTATAGCTAGGATTCATGGAATCTGGATTCAGTTCAAATTCTGCCTAACTTCTTTTCTTTTTCCTTTATTTTTGCTACTGGCAAGATCAACCAGGTAAGGCTTACCTAACTTCAAAACCTGGGGTTGGCTGGGCAAGGTGGCTCATGCCTGTAATCCCAGCACTTTGAGAGGCCAAGGTGGGAGGATTGCTTAAGCCTAGGAGTTTGAGACTAGCCGGGGCAATATAGTGAGACCCCTGTCTCTACAAAAAAAAAAAAAAATCTGAAGATTAGCCAAGCACGGTGGCACATGCCTGTAGTCCTAGTTACCTGGGAGGCTGAGGTGGGAGGATTGCTTGAGCCCAGGAGGCAGAGGTTGCAGTGAGCCAAGACTGTGTCACTGTACTCCATCCTGAGAGACAGAGCAAGGTCCTGCCTCAATAAAAAATCAAACATAAAATAAATTTTTAAAAACCTACTGTCTTCTGAGAGCAAGATATTGCCTCTACTGTTTAGTCTTTGGAACAGCCTAGGGCTGGATGACACAACACCCATTTCAGAGAAGAAACAGACCTAGACAGAAAGAAGAAAGATCCGATTCTATGCATGGGGGCCCGAAGCTTGTCCTCCACCCCAATAACCGCACTCCTACCTGAATGCATATGTGACATGCGGCCGTCTATCTGTGTCTCTCTGGATGTCTGTGTGTCTGTGAGCATGTGATGTATGTGTGTGCTGTCATGGTGGCATGTATTGATAAGTACCTGTGATGCGATTGTGTGCTAGGGGGGAGCCTGTATAGCCTGTGGCATGTTTTCGGCTATGTTTTCGTGCGTGCGTGAGAGGGTGTGGTATACATGGAGGCCCGTCTGTGTGAGTGGTGTGGGTGTGTGAGCGTGCATGTGCGGGATGTGTGTGAGATGGGTGGCGTATGGCACAGCGTGCGTTCCAGGAGAGGAGACCCGGAGCCTGGTCTCAGGCGTGTTTTCCCTCCTCGAGCATCCCAGCATCTTGCTGACACTGATCTGGGTCTGGGAACATCTTTCC
The DNA here is from genome assembly GCF_000951035.1 of Colobus angolensis palliatus. Lineage (NCBI taxonomy): Eukaryota > Metazoa > Chordata > Mammalia > Primates > Cercopithecidae > Colobus > Colobus angolensis. The sequence continues at coordinate 11,349,331 of NW_012122931.1, forward strand.
TGAATAAACATGATGTCATTTCCATTCCATTCAGCCTGCGCCGGGACAGCTGCTGTCAGCATCACTGAGGGAAATGCCACCTCGGCCCTGACAGCTGCCACTTGGCACACTTTGTAGAGAGCTTCTCCGGGAAGGAAAAAACCAGCCAGTCATGCAGATGCTATTTAAAGTATGTTGCATCTTGATGAGAAATGTAGAGGAAGCTAGAGTGTGCTGGGGGCGGGGAGAGTAGCTCAGGACCCTGGGCTGGGGATGGGGAAGGCTTGGGTGACCAAGATACAGGGTCCATGTATCTCAAGCTAAATCTATTCCTACCTTCCATTTTACAGATGAGGAAACTGAGGCCAAGACAGGCACAGGGGCTGGCCCAAGGTCAGAGAGCAAGTCAGAATTGTAGAAATATGAGAGCAGGACATCATGATCAAAATCTTCAAATCTAACGCCCATATTGTACCAATGGAGAAACTGCGACCCAGAAAGGAGAAGCAATTTGCCCGCATCCGTGCAGGAAATCAGTGGCAGAGCTGGGATCTGAGCCCAGGTCTGAGGCATGGGTATTTGATCTTTGGCTTGAACACACTAACAATCTCTGTCTTGCATACAGTAGGAGCTAAACAAATATTTGCTAAATGACTCATATTGCTTTGGATAACTTAGAAGTGCACTGAATTGTTCCATCCTCTTCCCTGCCTTTCAGATCCAGGAGCACCATGTGTCTGCCCCATCCAGCTGCTCTGGGGGGCTTCCCCCATGCTGGAATTGGTTTCTACTCCACCAGGAAGTATGTAAGTTGCTCCCGGTCAGAGAAGGGGACTTCTCACTCTTTTAAGTTGGCGCCTTGAGAGTTCAGCAAACCTAGGCCTAAGTTTGACCCCTACTGTCTAGCTAATCTCTCTACCCCGGCCAAACTCCTAACTGTCATTTAAGACTTTTTATCATTCCACCCCTTTCTACCTTTTCTTGCTCATCCCCAGCATCCAACTCAGAACCTGAAACAGAACAGGTTCTGAAGGAATGTTTATTGAATGAATGCCCTGCACAGTGACTCACTAATGGGTCCTGGCCCCGAAAGCCAGCCTGTCCCCCAAGAAGCAAAAGGAAAGAATGACACCAGTGTGACATTGAGTTCCAGGCTAATTAGAAGCCAACCTCTAGTAATTCATAAGATTCAGCCAAGTTTGTCTTTAAGATCTTACCTCCATCCTTTCTGGGCCACCTCACCTTCCTACTATCATACCCAGGCCTGCTGCCTCTCTGATGCATAAATCACCCGCCAGGCTCTCACTCCGGGGCCCAAGGTTCTAATATAACTTATTTCTCCCTTAACCTCCAGAGAAATTCTTTTACTCTAATTGAGACCAATTGTCTTGAATGTTGGGAAAGCAACCTTATGACACATGAAGGACTTGTATGCCATCCAACTTTCTTAGAGATGTTGGCAAAAATGGAAGAAGGAGAGAAGGAAGGAGTTGAGAAATATTGCTAATAATGAGATTTAACAATAAAGCAGAATTGGAAGTGAACTCAGACAAGAAGCACTTTCCTAATGTTTACAAAAGCTTTGAGGCTGGGTGTGGTGGTTCACACCTGTAATCCCAGTACTTTGGGAGGCCGAGTTGGGTGGATCACTTGAGGTCATGGGTTCGAGACCAGCCTGGCCAACATGGTGAAACCCTGTCTCTACTAAAAATACAAAAATTCATCGGGTGTGGTGGCGAGCACTGTAATCCCAGCTACTCAGGAGGCTGAGGGAGAACAGCTTGAACCCAGCAGGCAGTCGTTGCAGTGAGCTGCGATCTCCCCATTACACTCCAGCAGGGGCAAAAGCAGGAGACTCTGTCTCAAAAAAAAAAAAAAAAAATTTGAATGGCCCGAAATATGCATAATGGATTCCCTGTGGTTCCGTTACTCTCTGTCATTCTGTCTGGCTGCTTTAGCATATTCCTGCTATTTGATATCACTCTGATAGAAACCAGCTTTGTGGATATGTAAAATTTAGATGCTTATGTTTAACTTATTAAAAGCATGCATTGTATTTATTTTATTTTTGATGTATTGAAAGCATAGCATAGGCAAGGCTGGGCACATTGGCTCATAGCACTTTGGGAGGCTGAGACGGGCGGATCACCTGAGGTCAGGAGTTCGAGACCAGCCTGGCCAACATGGTGAAACCTTGTCTTTACTAAAAATACAAAAATTAGCCAGGCATGATGACGCGTGCCTGTAATTCCAGCTACTCAGGAAGCTGAGGCAGGAGAATCACTCCAACCTGGGAAGTGGAGCTTGCAGTGGGCCAAGATCATGCCATTGTGCTCCAGCCTAGGTGACAGAGCAGGACTCCATCTCAAAAAATAAAAAAAGAAAGAAAGAAAGAAAGAAAAAAGAAAAAGAAGAAAGTTATTTGCTTTTATCGGAATCTGACATGTACGCTGATGGTGTGCAAACAATGGTGGTTACACAGATCCAGACAGTGTCACCAAACTGCACTAACAATCATTGCATCCTTTACCACCACACACATTTAACACTGTGGTTTTAAAAAAATACTCTGATGAATCGATACATATTATGACTATTATTAAACCCTAGTCACTTCTTTTTACTACACTGTGTGAAAAAATGGGAAGTAGCACATAAAGCCCTTCTGTTGCAAATTTCAATACAATGGTTGTCTCAATAAAAAGCGCTTGTGTGATTATTTGAATTGTAGCTGAACCACCCACTTCTTTCCTAGAACAACACTTGCGCTTGAAAGCATGACTAACAGATAAATTTGGGTTAATCAGACTTTGGTATTTGGCAGATATTTTCTCAAAAGTCAAAGAAGTGAGCCTGTCACTTTAAGGAAATCGACTATTGGTATTCATTGCCAACAATAAAATTTGAGATTGCAAGAGAAAACTGAGTTTGATAACTTCCTTATACCTAAAGACAGATGAGATATTGTCAAGTGTGATTTTTAAAATATTGTCTATTGGGATGTGTCAATATTTGGAAAATCTGCATAGTTCAGTAAACTAGTATTTTCCAAATGACAATTCATGATGTTGTGAAATCATGCATAAGTGAAAGATCCATTCAGAGTGCAAGGTGGATTTCATGGAACAGTATGAAAAGTTTATTGATAGGATTCAGAGTCTACATTGCAACTAACGTTGAAAAGGCTACTTATCAAGTTTTGGTGTACTATCAAAGTATAATATCCATAACTGTCTTAAAAAGTTAGGAAAATACTCCTCCCTTTTCCAACTACATATTTGCATGAGACCACATTTTTTTCCATATACTTCAATCAAAACAACATATCACAACAGACTGAATGTCACAGCAAATATAAGAATCGAGTTTTCTTCTACTAAGCAAAACATCAGAGAGATTTGCAAAAATGTAAAACAATACCACACTTCTCACTAAACTGTTGTTTTGGAAAATGTTGTTTTTCATAAGAATTGGGCTTTTTATGTTAGCAGGTAATGGATTGTTCTTTTTCAATAAATAAATACTTTTTTTTTTTTGAGACAGAGTCTTGCTCCATCACCCAGACTAGAGTGCAGTGGTGAAATCTTGGCTCACTGCAACTTTGCTTCCCCGGTTCAAGCAATTCTCCCGCCTCAGCCTCCCGAGTAGCTGGGACTACAGACACCACCACATGTGGCTATTTTTTGTGTTTTTAGTAGAGATGGTGTTTCACCATGTTGGCCAGGCTGGTCTTGAACTGCTCACCTCTAGTAATCCACCCACCTCGGCCTCTTAAAGTGTTGAGATTACAGGGGTGAGTCACCATACCCGGTCAATAAATACGTATTTTAAAGTTTTTAGTTTTAATAGTTAATATTGTAAATATCAATAAATATATACAACATGAATACAAACTCTTTGACCTGTAATACATTTTATAAGTATAAATGGATTCAGAGACCAAATGTCTGAGATCCACTGAACAGGGTAATTATCTCCATTTTATAAAGACAGAAGCTGAGGTTCAGGGAGGCAAAGTGACTTCTCATCAATCACCCAACCAGTGGATGGCAGACCCTGATTCCAAAGCCCATGTTCTTCCCCACTGCGCTCTGCTTTTTGGTTTGACTTTCAAGCATCATTGCAACAAATGCAGGAATCCTGCTTTGCAGCTTTCAAAGAGCTTTCTCTTGCATTATCTGCTCTGATTATCGCAACAGCCTGGAAAGGTTGAAATTATTTACATTCTTTCTGAATAGACAGGGATACTGAGGCTCAGAGAGGTGTAATGTGTTTGCCGAAGGCCCCGCTGGGAGGAAGAGAACTGGGATTCGAGCCAGGCTGATCTGACTATAGAATTTGCCTTCTCCAGGACATTCTGTGGTGACCAAATGGATGTACCATTCGCACAGGTCTTCATGCAATCACTTGTTGAAAACACTTTGTTTCAGGTCACCCTGTGTTATTTATTTGAAACGTGCTTGATAATTGGAGTCAGGTCGGTTTAGAAATCTTATATACAGAGAAATTCTAGTGCATTTAGAGAGTGTGGAGAGATTACAAATGCCAGGTAAAAACATCGTAACTACTTTTGTCTCCTAGAACCATGGGCTGATTTCTAACCACTCAAACAAATTAACTTTCCTACACTGAGTGATTTGTATGCTAAAAAACATAATGTTCATGTTATTTGTCTTAGTTTGGACTCCTCAAGACAGTGATTTGGGTTCAAATGATTTATTTGGGAGATGGTGCCAGGAAGCGTGGTGAGAAAGAGAAATGAGACTGGGAAAGGAGCAAAGTTGACAAAGGATATGGTGATTCAGGGTGACCACTGTGGATAACTGGGGCTTAAGACCACTGAGGATCCGCCAGAGACTGCATAGGACATGCCTCGAAAGTGTCCAGCTGATAAGCAAGGAAGCTAGGGTATTTATTCACTAGTTCCTGTTCTTTTTGAGACAGGGTCTCACTTTGTTGCTCAGCAAGTGCAGTGGCACGATCACTGCTCACTGCAGCCTCAACCTCCCGGGCTCAAGCAATCCTCCCACCTCAGCCTCCCAAGTAGCTGGGACTACAGGCACAGGTCACCATGCCCAGATTATTTATTTATGTACTTACTTATTTATTGTACAGATGGGGGGGGTCTCTCCATGTTGCCCAGGCTGGTCTCGAACTTCTGGCCTCAAGTGATCCTGCCTTGGCCTCCCAAAGTGCTGGAATTATAAGGATGAGCCACCACCTCTGGCCTCATCCTTCATTTCTGAGGACTGTTCTGGGGAAATAACCCTCCAGAACTCCCAATGGCTCACAGGTGGCCCGAGCATCCCCAGAGAGCTTCCACAGATGGGGAGATAAGGAAGCTCCTGCTTATAGGGAGATATCTACAGGTGATCTCGGAGTTAGCCTAAAGAGAGAAGCAGGGTGTCCACCGCAGGTGCTGCAGCCCCATGACCACACCTTTCACATTCGACAAATCCTTGTAGGAGTCCCTCTCTGCCAGGCCCTGTCTTGGGCACTGAAGCTGCAGAGACAAGCGACTAACGCAAGCCTTGCCCTTGTGACATTATCTTGGGCTGACCTCTCTTTCTCTTTCTACACCCTATTGAGAAAGAAGAATGGATCGTGATGTTCTCACAATAACAATCCATGTTGGTTGAGTGAAATAACATGAAGCATTTAGAAGCTGAAAGACTTATTTTTTTCTTAGATGAGACTAACATAGACCTATACCTGGCATTTTATTTAACAGATACGTGTATAAGGTTAAAGGTTCAATTAAAAAAAAAAGATGGAGAAGAGAAGAGGGGCTCCCGGAAAAGGGCAGAAGGAACACAGTAGATGCATAGGAGGCTTGCATCATGATAGGAATTGCAGCTTTTTTTTTCTCGTTGCAGACGTTGCAAGATTTTGCAAATTGTAAGAAAGCCGATGGTGACAATAGTGTTGATAAAAGCAGTAGCTACCAGGCGCTTTGAACACATGATGTCATTTGATTCACATGATAACCCTGGTGGTTGGGGACTGTTAGCTCCATTTTACAGACAGGGAAACTGAGACTCAGAGAGGTGCGGTGACTTGATCAAAGACACGGCTGGCTTATAAGTCAAGTCTTTCTAAATCCAAAGTCCTGAATCTTTTCACCAAGTCAAATAGCGAAGGGGAAGAGTGAAAAAAGGAAGAGGAAATGGCTAGGAGCAAGAGGAAGAGGAAGATGAAGGGAACAAGAGGAATAAGGGCAGAAAGGGACAAGCTGTAGGGAGGGAGCCACCTAATGAGTGTCTTCACCCCATCTAGGAAGAAGCACCTCTCTGGGCCCTTGCAGTCCCCTAAGCTTGGCCACAGTTGAATCGTGGTGTAAAGGAAAGGGCACTCCTTCCTGGTGATGGCTGAAGCTCTTAGCAGGGTGAACAGATTGGCAAGCAGAGTGACAGCTGGTTTTCAGGTGCTCTTCCCCTCCTCACTTGGCAACATTGAGCAGGGACATGAATCAGAAGAGGAAAAAAAAAGCACGGTTTGAAGGTTCAACAGGAAGTAGGAGAGTTCCTCACAGGGTCTGTTTTTGGAGCTCCCACAAGTAGAATCATGAAGTCTCTCAGTGTCTGGAAGTGACAGGAGAGCATTTTTGGCCCAAGAATTTGGCAGAGAAGAACCAGACAGCCTCTTATCATTCACACTTCTATCTTCCATCCTTCTTATTCATCTACCCTTCCATCCACCCACTCATTCATGCTTCCCTCTCCTACCGCCCGTCCAGGCATGTATCCAGTCCATTCATTTATTCAATTACTCAAAATACTCTTGGAACCCAGTCTGTGCAAGACACTCTGTTGGATTCTGGAGACCCAGAGGTGACTCAGTTAAGATCCCTGTCCTCTCAGAGCTGATGGTCTGGTGGGGGAGACAGACATAGTCAAGAATGACTCCAAGAGAAAATGCAAATCATCAGGATCTTCAAAGAGATGCAAACCATAGACACTAGAAGCAAAGGAGAGGAGTAAGGAGGAGGAGAAAGAAGAGGAGGAGGAGAAAGGCAGGAAGAAAAAGAACAAGGAGAAGGGAGGAAGAAGGAGAAGGAGGGGGAGGAAAGGGAGGAAGAGGAGGAAGAGGGGAGGAAGAAGGAGAAAGAGAGGAAGAAGGAGAATGATCATACATGTATATCACACTCTTAGAGCAATCATATGAGGGCAGGAAGATACGGGAGAACTATATGAAAGAGGTAATGTCTGGACTGGGCTTTGAAAAATGAGTAGGATTTATTAGGGAAATGCAAATCAAAACCACAATGGGGCCTGGGCGCGGTGGCTCACACCTGTAATCCCAACACTTCAGGAGGCCGAGGAGGGTGGATCACTTGAGGTCAGGAGTTCGAGACCAGCCTGTTAAACATAGTGAAACCCCGTCTCTAGTAAAAATACAAAAATTAGCCTGGCATGGTGGTGGGCACCTGTAATCCCCGCTACTCAGGAGGCTGAGACAGGAGAATCACTTGAACCCAGGAGGCAGAGGCTGCAGTGAACCGAGACTGCGCCATTGCACTCCACCCAAGAGTGAAACTCTGTAAAAAACAAACAAAAAAACAAAAAAACCCACAACAACCCACTTGGATGGCTCACATCCATTAGAATGGCTACTATCAAAAGAAAAAAAACCTCAAAATGAAACAAAACAGAAAATAACAAGTGTTGGCAAGGATGTGGCACACTGGTGCACTGTTGGTGGGAACGTGAAATGGTGTGGCCATCATGGAAAAGAGTACGGCAGTTCCTCAGAAAACTAATAATAGAATATCATAGCATCCAGCAACTCCACTTCTTGCTATGTACCCAAAAGAATTGAAAGCAGGGTCTCAAAAAGATACCTGTATACTCATGTTCACAGCAGTATTATTCACAAAACCAAAATGTGAAAACAACCCAAGCATCCATCAACAGTTGAATGACTAAACAAAATGTAGTATATACATACAATGGAATATTCTTCAGCCTTAAAAATGAAGGGAGCTGGGCTTGGCGCCTCATGCCTGTAGTCCCAGAACTTTGGGAGGCCAAGGTGGGTGGATTGTTTAAGCCCAGGAGTTTGAGACCAGCCTGGCCAACATGGTGAAACCCTTTCTCTAGGAATAATGCAAAAACTATCCAGGAAAGATGGTGCACACCTGAAGTTCCGGCTACTCGGGAGGCTGAGGTGGGAGGATCACTGGAGCTTGGGAGGTCAAGACTGCAGTGAGCTGTTATCACACCACTGCACTCCAGCTTGGGTGAGAGTGAGACCTTGTCTCAAAAAATAAAAAGGAAGGAACCCCTGACCCACGCTACAACATGGGTGAACTTGGAGGATATTCTGCTATGGGAAACGGCCAGTCACAACAAAATAAATACTATGTGATCCTACTTACATAAGGTTCCTAGATTACTGAAATTTGTAGGCACAGAAAGTAAAATGGCCGCTGCCAGGGACTAGGGGAGAGGAGAATGGGGAACTTTTTAGTGTTGACAGAGGCATTACTTTGGCAAAATGAAAAGAGGTTCAGCTTTCCAAGAGATCCATTGCACAAGAATGTGAATGTACTCAATGCTACTGAACTATACACTTAAAAATGGTTAAGATGGTAAATTTTATGTTATGTATATTTTACCAAAATAAAAAAATGGGCAGGATTTAGACATATGGAGATGGGGAAGAAGTAAATTCCAGGCAGAGAGAACATGTTGAGAAAGTCATGGAGGTGAGCAAGATAAAACCAAGAGGCGGGGAGAGAAAGGCTCCATTTGCCTGCGGCATAGAAAAGAAGGAAGAGGCTTGGATAAGACACAGCTTCCTTAACGACCTGGGTGGGCCACAGAAAGAGAACTCAGATGGAATTGAGGAGAATGCATGTATAGGATGGATGACTTAATGAAGAAGACATAGCATCCACCACTTCTCAGAGACCGTGCGAGGCACCACCTGGAGCCCTCATCAAGTCATACCAATTTTCTAATCTGCAAGATGGTGATAATAAGACCTGCCTCGTGAGGCTGTTTGTAAACATCAATGGTGATTATGGCTGGGAAAGGGCTTTTTATGCCAGAAAGTCCTGAAGAAGAATAGCCATTGTTATTACTGTGTAGAACAGCTAAGCCCAAAGCAAAAATTAGAGTCTGGTTGGTTGTGGAACTGCTAAACTGGTCATCTTTAGCATGAATTAGAAATTGTGGAAGTTTTAGTATTGGGTTCATGATTGTCGAAAATACGTTATTTTGTTTTTTGTTTGTTTTTGGTTTTGTGTCTGTGTTTTGAGATAGTCTTGCTCTGTTACCCAGGCTGGCGTGCAGTGGCGCGATCTCAGCTCACTAGAAACTCCACCTCCCCGGTTCAAGCAATTCCGCCTCAACCTCCCAGGTAGCTGTGATTACAGGAACCCACCACCTTGCCCGGCTAATTTTTTGTATGTTTAGTAGAGACGGGGTTTTGTTATATTGACCAGGCTGGTCTCAAACTCCTGACTTCAGGTGATCCATCCACCTCAGCCTCCCAAAGTGCTGGCATTACACGTGTGAGCCACCACACCTGGCCAGAAGAAGTTATTTTAGATATTGAAGAGCCTAGAGAAGGCAGTGTGGTGGTACAAAGACCTTGTGGTGAAAGGGATGGTTTTGAGTCATGCACTAGTCAGCTATTGACTGCATAACAAACAGTTCCCAAACTCAATGGCAAATAAGAAGTACTTGCTTCTTACTCATGAGCCTGTGGCTGTGCTATGGGATTTTCTGGGGTTGGCTGGGTTTGGCTCCAGGCTTCAGGTCGGGTTCAAGTCAGCTCCACATGGCTCTCATTTTGGGGGCAACAGCTACCCTGAGCATGCTCTTCTCATGACCACTGTAAGATGCCCAAGAGGCCAAGCAAACAACACAAGTACTTTTAAAGCTCTGGGTGCATCATGACTACTAACCTTTCCTTGGCTGAAGCAGGTCACAGGGCCAAATCCCAAATCAGATGGTGATGGACACTGCCTGCTCTACTGGGAGACACTGCAAAGTCATGTGGCAAAGGGTGTGATTGTGTAATCCGATTACACACAGAGCGAGTGAAAAGTTAGGAGCAACCATCCTGTCTTCTACAGATGTCTATGGGAGAGAGATAGGCCCAGAGGCTGAAGGAACTGGGATTTGCATAGATCCAACGAGGCCCTAGACCCAGGTGTGCTGCTTCTGGGCTCATCAGACAAAGAGTAACCCACGGCCGGGGGTGGTGACTCGCGCCTGTGATCCCAGCACTTTGGGAGGCCAAGGCAGGAGGATCACGAGGTCAGGAGTTCGAGACCAGCCTGACCAATATAGTGAAACCCTGTCTCTACTAAAAACACAAAAAATTAGCTGGGTATGGTGGCAGGTGCCTGTAATCTCAGCAACTCAGGAGGCTGAGGCAGGAAAATCGCCTGAACCTGGGAGGCAGAGGTTGCAGTGAACCAAGACCGTACCACTGCACTCCAGCCTGGGCGACAGTGTGAGACTCTGTCTCAAACAAAATAAAAAAGAGAGAGAGATATGGGGAAGGGGGACTCTTACCCCCCTACCTCTGACTCCCATTTCTCCCCTACAGATTAGAGAGCAGTTTGGACACCTTCAGGGGATAGCCAAGGACAATCTCGCTGTGCCTAGCAGCAGAGTGGGCACGAGGAGGACCTCTACATTCTGCAACATCTTGTTCCACTGTCTCATTTAACCATCATTATTCTCTGAGATAAATATCATTACTTCCACTTTGCAGAAGAGGAAATGGAGGCAGGCGATTATCATATGGCTTGCCAAAGTTACTGTGCTAGTCAGTGGCACTACAAGGGCAGCAGGCAAACTCAATAGTTGAATCCCCTGTTTCGCCTCTCAACAGGATTAGGCAAGTCTCTTAAGCTCTCTGTATCTCAGATTCACCGTCCATAAAATAGGAATTAATTTAACTCCCTTACTATAACTGCTTGTTAATACAACTACCTTCTAAGCTGTAGCACCTGACATAGGGTAAGTACCCAACACACGTTGACTAGTATATGGTCCACGTCGTGTCAGCATTTTTATTGTAAATATGCACTTCATCTTTTGAAACTACTTTTTTGAGATATATTTTACATATAAAATTCGCACACTTCTAATATGCAATCCAATGGCTTTAGTAACTTTACCTAGCAGTATAACCATCATCATAAATCAGTTTTAGAACATTTTTATCCCCTCTTAAGGCCCCTCTGGCCTGTTGGCTGTTAATCTCCATTCCTACCACCACCAGCCACACATGACCACCAATCGGCTTCCTGTCTCTATGGATTTGCCAATTCCGGACATTTCCTAGAAATGGAATCACACAATATGTGGCCCCTTGTATCTGGCATCTTTCTAAAGGCTTGTCCCTGCCATAGCATGAGTCTGTGGTTTGTTCCCATTAATTACTGAGTAATATTCCATTATGTGGATATACGAAGTTTTGTCTATCCCCATTCGCCAGTTGATGGACGATTTAGATTGTTTCTAGTTTGGGGCTATTATGAGCAATGCTGCTATGAATGTTCACATACTAGTCTTTTTGTGAACATGTCTTCAATCCTCTTGGGTAGAAGATGCCTCAGAGTGGACTTGGTGGGTTGTATGGTAGTTTTATGTTTTTTGAGAAACTGCCAACTTGCTTTCCAAAGTGGCTGCTTCAGTTTATACATCCCCCCGAGTAATGCACAAGGGTTCCTGCCTCTCCACATCCTTCCTAATATTGTGGTCTTATTTGTTTTGGTTTTTCTGAGATGGAGTTTCAATCTTATCACCCAGACTGGAGTGCAATGGCACTATCTCGGCTCACTGCAAGCTCTGCCTCCCAGGTTCAAGCGATTCTACTGCCTCAGCCTCCCAAGTAGCTGGGATTACAGGTGCTCGCCACCAGACCCGCCTAATTTTTTTATTTTTAGTAGAGACAAGATTTCACCGTGTTGTCCAAGCTTGTCTCGAACTCCTGACCTCAAGTGATCCGCCTGCCTTGACCTCCCAAAGTGCTGGGATTACAGGCTTGAGCCATCATGCCCGTTTTATTTATTATACTTTTCTAGTGGGTGTGCAATATCTCATGGTGGTTTTTTTTTTTTTTTCTGCTGTTGTTTTGTTTTTTGAGACAGGGTCTTGCTCTGTTGCCCTGGCTGGAGTACAGTGGCACGATCTCGGTTTACTGCAGCCTCCTCCTCCTGGGTTCAAGCAATTCTCCGGCCTCAACCTCCCGAGTAGCTGGGATTACAGGTGCTTGACACCATGCCCAACTAATTTTTGTATTTTTAATAGAGAGGGGGTTTCACCATGTTGGCTAGGCTGGTCTCGAATTCCTGGCCTCAGGTGATCTGCCTGCCTCAACATGCCAAAGTGCTGGGATTACGGGCGTGAGCCACCACGCCCAGCCTCTCATGGCAGTTTTAATTTGCATTTCTCTAATGACAAATGATGTTGTGCATCTTCTCATACACTTAGCAACTGCATTTTACTTTTACAATGAGGAAAATATACATAATAAAATAAGAGGTCAAATGAGTAGCCATCCCTCTCTAACGAGTGAAAGCTCTCCCTGCCCTTTCCCCATCTCCCCTTCCCTACCACACCGCAAATGGGCAAACATCCTCATCTGTCTAGGGCAGGAGGAGGGAACAATACCAGCACCTGTTCGGCAGCAAAGGGACCCTGGAGGCTGGGGCTGCTAAATATAAGGGGACCCTCTGCCCTGCCCCAGACCCTCTCTTCCTGCTGGGCATCTGCCCAGGGTCACCCAGTGGGGCCCTGGGGCATGTCAACTTGGAAGGTCACAGAAAAGCATGAATCCCAGGGACCACTGTGGAGTGCCAGATGGAGGGTCTGGCCCCGCTGCCTCCCTCCTTCCGTTCAGGGCTGGGACACAAGGTTGGCTCAGTCCACATCTGCCTCAATTCCACCTGGGCTGCAGGCCCCAGCATGCGGGCACTCACAGGAGAACTGAATACAGGATGTTGAAGGCAGGGTCCTTACCTGATCTCTGAAAGAGTGCCTGGCATTGGCCAGTGCCTCTTCCCTCCCCTACCTGTGCAGGTGTATGCAGCCCATGGTGTGTGGTAAAGTACCAGACCTCACAGCAGACCCCAGCACTCAACCCTGAGGACACAGAGAGGAAGGACACCCTGTCTCTGCCCTCAAGAAGCCTCGGCCAGGCGCAGTGGTTCACGACTGTAATCCCAGCACTTTGGGAGGCTGAGGCGGGCAGATCACCAGGTCGGGAGATCGAGACTATCCTGGCTAACATGGTGAAACTCCGTCTCCACTAAAAACACAAAAAATTAGCTGGGCGAGGTGGCGGGCTCCTGTAGTCCCAACTACTGGGGAGGCTGAGGCAGAAGAATGATGCGAACCTGGGAGGCGGAGCTTGCAGTGAGCAGAGACCGCGCCACTGCGCTCCAGCCTGGGCGACAGAGCAAGACTCTGTCTCAAAAACAAAAACAAAAACAAAACAAACAATAAAAGAAGCCCTCACAGGCCGGGGTGACAAGTGCTATGAAAAGATGTGCAAGGGGCCTGGGATGCCTAGCAGTAGCATGAGCGGCAGGTCATTGCTGGGTGAGAGATGTAAGTTGTTTCTGATCCTCCCAGTAGCCTTGTGAGGTGGGTCCCGCGGGTGTTATCTTAACCAGCCTGCACTTAACCAACTCGCTAGACCAATGACTGCCCTCCATCCCCCTGCCAAGGCACACGGATGCTGCCCAGAAATGCTGATGGCTTAAGCTTCTAGAGCACTCTCGACCTTGCCCAAGCTCTCCTCCCACTGACTCAGCTGTCAGCTGCCAGAATCAGAAAAGTGTGCACTCAAAAAGCTTTGGCTAATTTGTATCTATTGTCGTAATTATATTTAGCTAAACAAACAAAAAGTAATGAAATCTGACTGCAAAAGAAAGTAATGTTTTGAGAATAACTAAATCTAATGCTTTGGAAATATGCAATAGAGATGCATTGCTAAAAATAAATCTGTAGATTTAGTTTTGGGAGAGATTTGGGATGAGAGGAAGATAATAACAATGTGGAATTCCAGATTCGAACTGCTTTGCCAGTGCCCTTGCATTCCACTTACAAATCATTTTAAAAAGGACTGAAAATCGTCAGCAAGGCCAATGTGTACAGTCAAAACAACCAAGACAGAACTCCAGCAAGGAGACCTGAACCCAAAGCAGCAGCTTTGGCCTGCATGGATTGTTTCATGTTACACCAAATGGTTAAGGTATTTGTGAATCTATTTTTTAAGATTCCCCCTGCCCTTTTTTTTTTTTTTTTTTTTGAGACAGACTCTTGCTCTGTCACCCAGGCTGGAGTGCTGTGGTGCCATCTCAGTTCACCGCAACCTCTGCCTCCTGGGTTCAAACGATTCTCCCACCTCAGCCCCCCAGGTAGCTGGGATTGCAGGCATCCACCACCACGCCCGGCTAATTTTTGTATTTTTAGTACAGACGGGGTTTCACCATGTTGACCTGGCTGGTCTTGAACTCCTGACCTCAAGTGACCCTCTCACCTCGGCCTCCCAAAGTGTTGGGATTACAGGTGTGAGCCATGCACCTTGCTACTTTTTCTGCCAATCTTTTGATTACCTGACAAAGGACTTGGAACCAATCAGGTTCGCTGAGAGGTTTCTAGTAGGTCATTATGCCCTATTTATTTATTTATTCATTTATTTATTTATTTTGATATGGAGTCTCATTCTGTCTCCAAGGCTGGCGTGCGGTGGCCCAATCTTGGCTCATTGCAACCTCTGCCTTCTAGGTTCAAGCAATTCTCCTGCCTCAGCCTCCTGAATAGCTGGGATTACAGGCATGGGCCACCATGCCCAGCTAATTTTTTTTTTTTTAATGTAATTTTTAGTAGAGATGGGGTCATTTCAGCCCAAGAGGACAAGAGGTGGTCAGCCCTGCTGGATCCTAAGGAGGGGACCATGTTGGCCAGGATAGTCTCAAACTCCTGACCTCAGATGACACCCACCTCGGCCTCCCAAAGTGCTGGGATTACAGGTGTGAGCCACTGCGCCGGGCCTCATTATTCCCATTTTACAGATGAGAATAAGGCTGAGAGAGACCAAGTGTCTCATCCAAGGCCATATAGCTGAGAAGTCCTGGTGTTGAACCCTGGCCTGGGCGGCTCCTGAGCCAGGATCTTCCTGCCCAAGTAGTGGCCTCTAATAGTGGGCTTATGAATGTAAGCCCAAGACTGAGGGTGGGGGTGTGCCAGTTGTGTGGTGACTGAGAGTGTCCGCGGGTGACTGCATGAGAGTACGTGTGAGTTTGGGGGTTGGGGGTTGCGTATGAGGCTCAGAAGCCAGTCCTGGTCCCTCCAGCGTGGCCGCCATCCCCATGGCCCTATGACATCTGCTCTGTGCAGAGACAGCTCTAAATAACCCTGTGGGAGGAGCTGCAGAGATCTGGGGTTCAAGGAGGAGGCTTGTGCATAGACAAATAGGGCACAGCCCAGAAATGACCCCACCTCGTCTGCCCTTCTGGTCCAAGAGGGCAAGAGGTGGTCAGCCTGCCAGATCCTAAGGAGGGGCCCAGCCACACTGGCAATCTCAGGTCCTGTTCCCTCCTCGGCCCCAAAAAGGCTGTCCACATGGGCCCCCCCGACACATCCAACCTTCCAGGTGGCAGCCTCACCCTTTCCCAGAGGGCAGTGGGTCTGCATTTTGTCTATGATTCCTGCAATTTGGGGCCCCTGAGTCCTGCAATTCTTCCCTAGAACATGAAGGGCCCAGGACAAATTGGGATGGTGCCTAAGGAGAGGCAGGCAGGGTTGAACTCACCACCGCCCACTCGTGGCCTGGGAGACATGGGCGCTTGTCCTCTCCAAGGCTCAGCCTGTCTCCTTTGGGGCCATAAGCAAGTGTCTCCTTTGGGGCCATAAGCAGATGCTCCCAAAGGAGATGGGGAGCATCTGTGAAATGGGAGTGGCAACACTGGCCTTATGAAAGGCAGGAAAGGCTCACACTCAGGGCTACCTGGGTTCAAACCTTCATTCTGACATTTGCTAGCTGTGTGAGCTTGCGCAAGTGACTCACCCTCTCTGTGCTTTAGTTTTTCTCATCCACAAAATGGGGAACTAATAGTATCTACTTCTTAAGGTGCCTATGAGGGTTAAATGAGTTCATATATGTAAAATCCTTAGAGGATGCATGCCCACAGGAGGTGGAAGGGCTCTGTGTATTTGTTATTACTCCTGTTCTTCTTCTTATTTTTTTTTACCTTGCAGGGTTCGAGTGAGCATGACACGAAATGGATGCAGCAGTGTCTGCTGGAGCCAGGACAGGACATCTTGGCTGCTGCTTCCAGCCTCGGGGGGAAGGCGGGGAAGAACAATGAGGACAGACCCAGGAACCTCCCAGTCACTGTGCCAGCCTCTACACATGCATCCCTCCCACGGGCTCAGTGCCATCGGCTGACAGTGTGTTTTGTATCTCCTGTCTCCTTTAGTCTCACAGCAGCGTGGGAAGATACGGAGAACCTCATCCCCATCTTCCAGATGAGGTAACTGAGGGCTACCAGGGTCTTTTTCTGCCTCTAGGAGGTTGCAGTGGGAAAGCTTTCAAGTTAGAAAGACCCTGAGTGCTCCTCGTTTTGCAACCCGGGAAGGTTTCCCTCTTCCTGAGGCCGTGGGGCAGGTCTCTGAGACCTGCTGGAGAAGGGCTTGGAAACTGCATGGAACCTCAGACAGAAAACGTGCTGTGATTGCTGAGCAATGCCCTCCACGGATGCAGGAGTGTGACGTGGCGACGTGTGACTTTGGTCAACCTGTTCCCAGTCATCTGCCTGACCTAGTGTGTGGCTTAGAGACGGGAGCCACTTGCTTATGGCCCCAAAGGAGACAGTGTTCGGCAAGGGCAGACCCTGCCCGGCCCAGCTTTCTCCCTGCCTGCCCCTGGATCGTTTCTGCTTTCTTAATTCAGCGCCTCTGCCATTGATGGTCTTGGCTGCTAGGAAGCCGGTCGTTCAGAGGGGACTGAGGAGTTGGTCAAGAGGCAGCCCCTGGCCTTGCCTCTGCCCCCATGGCCTCTCACTGTGGTATTTGTGTCATCCAGGAAACTCAAGAGCTGCACCAGAAAGAGGTAGGAAGAAAGCAGGCCTTTGGTACACCATCTAGCTCTACTCCTCACCCACGGTCTCTGGGTGCAGACCCAACAAGGCTGCTCCCACCTCGCCTGGGGCACCACGCGAGTTTATACAGCAGATACCAGCAAGACTGCCAGAGCCAGCAGGAACACAGGAAATACACACAGATGCACACACCCATTGGGCAAATATTGGAAATTCACTTTTGTACACAGATACCTATGTGGTCACAGACAAATATAGTAACAGAGAATCCAGAGAATAGAGTGTAACAAATGTCCATGCACCCACCACCCGAGTCAATACATGTTAACAATTTGTTGGTTTTGTTTCAGACGTTTTTAAATAAAAGAAACAGATGTTGAAGATTTTTTTTTTTTCTTGAAACAGAATGTCCCGCTGCTGCCCAGACTGCCATGGTACAGTCTCAGCTCACTGTAACCTCTGCCTCCTGGGTTCAAGTGATTCTCCTGCCTCAGCCTCCTGAGTAGCTGGGACTACAGGCACACACCACCACATCTGGCTAATTTTTGTATTTTTAGTAGAGATGGGGTTTCACCACGTTGGCCAGGCTGCTCTCGAACTCCTGACCTCAGGTGATCCACCCGCCTCGGCCTCCCAAAGTGCTGGGATTACTGGCATGAGCCATTGTGCCCTGCTGAAGATATTTTAATTGAAGTCCTTTTAATCCCTCTCCTGTTTCATTTCCCTTCTCTACACAGAGGCAGAGGCAGAGGCTGGAGTGCCATGGTGCGATCATGGCTCACTGCAGCCTCAATTGCCTGGGCTCAAGAGATCCTCTTGCTTCAGCCTCCAAAATGGCTGGGACGACAGGCACAT
The DNA here is from genome assembly GCF_000951035.1 of Colobus angolensis palliatus. Taxonomy (NCBI): domain Eukaryota; kingdom Metazoa; phylum Chordata; class Mammalia; order Primates; family Cercopithecidae; genus Colobus; species Colobus angolensis. Next base: position 11,367,239 of record NW_012122931.1, read on the forward strand.
ACCACCACGCCTGGCTAATTTTTTAATTTTTTGTAGAGACAGGAGTCTCACTATGTTGCCCAGGTTAATCTTGAACTCCTGGGCTCAAGCAATCCTCCCGCCTTCGCCATCCAAAGTGCTGGGATTACAGGCGTGAGCCACCGCACCCAGCCTCTAAGTTCATTAAAATCATAAACAACATATAATACTGCTATTTGTATGCTTTAAAATTTTACATAAATGGTGTCTGATATGGTTAGGTTTTGTGTCCTCACCCAAATCTCGGCTTGAATTGTAATCCCCACATGTCAAGGGAAAGACCAGGTGGAGATAATTGAATCATGGGGGCGGTTCCCCCATGTTGTTCTCATGATAGTGAATGAGTTACCATGAGATCCAATGGCTTTATAAGGGGCTCTTCCTGCATCACTCGACACTTCTCCTTCCTGCCGCCTTGCGAAGAAGGTGCCTTGCTTCCCCTTCTGCCATGACCGTAAGTTTCATGAGGCCTCCCCAGCCATGCTGAACTGTGAGTCAATTAAACCACTTTCCTTTATAAGTTACCCAGTCTCAGGTATTCCTTATAGCAATATGAGAACAGATTAATACAGTGTCAGATTATAATCTTTCAACTCACTTTTGTATTAGTTTCTTAGGGATGCCGTAACACAGTATCACAACCAGCCTAGCCAACATGGTGAAACCCCCCTCCCTACTAAAAGTACAAAAAAATTAGCTGGTCGTGGTGGAAGGTGCCTGTAATCCCAGCTGCTTGGAAGGCTGAGGCAGGAGAATCGCTTGAACCCAGGAGGTGGAGGTTGCAGTGAGCCGAGATCGTGCCATTGCACTCCAGCCTGGGCAACAAGAGCTAAAATCTGTCTCAGTAAATAAATAAATAAATAAATAACCGGGTGCGGTGGCTCACACCTGTAATCCCAGCACTTTGGGAGGCTGAGGCGGACAGATCACGAGGTCAGGAGATCATGACCATCCTGGCTAACACGGTGAAATCCTGTCTCTACTGAAAATACAAAAAATTAGCCGGGTGTGGTGGCGGGCGCCCGTAGTCCCAGCTACTTGGGAGGCTGAGGCAGGAGAATGGCATGAACCTGAGAGGTGGAGCTTGCAGTGAGCCTAGATTGCACCACTGCACTTCGGCCTGGATGACAGAGCAAGACTCCATCTCAAATAAATAAATAAATAAATAGGGATATTGGTTTGGTGAAGACCCCTACCTTGTTCTAACTTAGATTGGCCTTCACTATTCTTGCCCTTTTATCCTTCTGTGTTAATGTTAGAATCAGCTTAACAAGTTCGATGACAAATCTTATTGGAATTTTAGTTGATTGCACTGATTTTATGAATCAATCAGGGGAAAATTAAAGTATATTTGATGATATTGAGTTTTCTTTTCCATGAATATGGTACATACCTTCATTTATTCTTGAGTGTGTGTGTGTTCTTCAATAATACTTTGTATTTTATCCGTAGAGTTGTTACACACCTTTTGTTAGTTGATTACTAGGCCCTTACAGTTTTCATATCCTCTTTCTTTCTGTTATATTTACATTTTCTAATTGGTCGTTGCTGGTAGGACACTGTGGATTTTCTAGGTTGATTTCATATCCAGCAACCCTAATTTCCTCACTTTATAGTTTCAGACAGAAGGAGAGGGAGTTTTGAATTTGATGAGTTTGCAGGGTTCCAAGGCAGAATGCAGTGTAGACAAGGGATTTAGAGCATGGATTTTGCCATCCGACAGGTAAACCTGGGTTTGAATCCTGGATCTGCCACCAACTAGGTGGATAAGTTACTTAACCTCTGAATTAATAAGCATTCCCACCCCCAGGTTACTGTGAGGAGTCAGGGAGACAAAATGCATTCAAGTGCCTAGCATGGTGCATCACACAAATAAAGTGTTTAATTGATGCTGGTTCTTGTAATTGCTACTAACTGGCTTCTCCTGCATAGCTGGGGAGATCATTATCCATAGTTAAAGAAATCAATGCCTACATCTACTCATCATTAAGAAGCTATCTGGAGTAGCCAGTCATCAGCAGCTTGATCACAACTTAACACCCATATTGTCTACCGATTTGGAGCTCACATTTAAAACCCACTTGTTTTCTTTGTCTATGCCATTTTAATATACACAGTCTCACAATCAACAAATAAATAGCCTGCCATCAGCCATCAATTTGAGAAACCCTGGAGGACTCCTGCCCATCTATTTGGCCTGCTCCCCTTATATCCTGAGCCACCAAGTCAGATCAAACCAAACATATCCTTCAAGTAATTCCTCCAGCTATTTGCTCATGATGTGGAACCAGACAAATGGGTGGACAGAAACTTATCTGTATTTATATTATCAGTAGATTCACTACATCTTCTAATGTGTTCTAATCACCTGTTTTCACAGGGTCCAAGTCCAATATCTCTGAAGCCCAGTATCCAGAAGAGAACTTGACAGCCCAGTGAGGCTGAGAAGGGAGAGTGGGAAGGCAGGAGGAATGAATCTGGCTGTGAATCAGGGCTTTCTAAAACACAGCTGACGGAAGACCAGAGAGAACACTCTAAAAGGATTCTGAGCTGGGCGCGGTGGCTCATGCCTGTAATCCCTGCACTTTGGGAGGCTGAGGTGGGCGGATCACCTGAAGTTGAGAGTTCAAGACCAGCCTGGCCAAATGACAAAACCCTGTCTCTACTAAAAATACAAAACTTAGCTGGGCGTGGTGGCAGGTGTCTGTAATTCCAGCTACTCAGGAGGCTGAGGCAGGGAGAATCGCTTGAACCTGTGAGGTGGAGGTTACAGTGAGCCAAGATCATGCCATTGCACTCTAGCCTGGGTGACAGAGCGAGACTCCGTCTCAAAAAAAAATAAATTAAATAAATAAATAAATAAAAGAATTCTGAAGGCGCACATAATGTTTCGAGTCATGACTAAAGCTCATGCATTTTGTTCATAGAAACTGTCCCTGCCCAAAGCTCCGCCTCCCAGGACTGCCTCCCCAAGGGCCGCAATAATTGCAATGATAGGATCTGGCTTACAGCAGGCCCTCGGTAAATATCGCTGAAAGCCCACTACGTGCCAACCACAACGAGAAGCCCTTTCTAGACATTAGCGCATTGACTTATCCCAACAAACCACAAAGAGAGTGGACATCCCTACAAGGAAACCACAGCAAAGAAGGGCCAGGGCCAAGATAAGGACTCAGAACCATTCTGTGGTTATTGGTTTAGTTTTGGGGGTTTTTTTTCCCCCAAATGAATGAATGCTACTATAGACCAATAAGCATTACTCTAGTTTCAGTAAGTAACTTCACTGGCCCTCTGAGTACTGCCACTGGGCTGCTGAGTCATTTAAACACACTGCTGAGAATTTTCACCAGACTGGGAAGTATTCGATTGGACTGCTAAGTGCTTCTGCTCAGCTACTAGGCATGGGGGCAAGCCCTGAGCTCATTGGGGGTGATTGGATCACCCGGCTGTGCTCAGGGCCCTGGCACTGGTATTTCCCTTGGGGAACCCCACTGGCAGAACAACAACTTCCCAAACTCCGGGCAGCAGCTGCTCCAGCTTCATGAAAAAAGCTGAGCCTGGCTCCCCTTGTCTCCCCCCAGTTCTCAGAGAGCCTGAGGCACAGCTGGGGCCAGGCTGGGGATGGGAGGAGGTTTCTGGAGCCCTGATCCACAGGGTTCTCCCTGGCAGAAGCTTTGGGGCTCAGGGACCTTCCCCTGATCCTTAAAACCTGCCAGTGTTGGTATTGCCACATTGGTAATGTAGGGGCTGAAAGAGGAGGCTAAAAGGGGAGGCTCCCAGGCAGCTGCCCAAAGCCATCAAAGGCTCAGAAGCCATTGAGTCCACCATGCACTAGCCCATTGCACAGGTAGGGAGAGTGAGGTCCCCAGTCAAATTCTTTATAGGAGCACCTATCAGGTCTCCCCCTGGTGAGAGCATCCTGGAAGACCTTACCCTCCCTTCCCTGGAAGGGGCCTGAAAGGGCCCAGGTGTAGCCCATTCCCTCGCTGCCCCATGCCCAACTTGACCTTCCCCTCAGTAATCCAAGTCACACACCCCAGAAGCTGCCACTGGGGCCCCAGGGAACTCTGGGCTTACCTCCCAAACAACTTTTTGTATATACTCCTTTTAAAGTTATAACAAATCACTTGTTGATTTTTCCAAGTTTCTCTTATAACGAAAGTACTAAGTGCAGGCTTTGTTAAATATACACCACAGCTATGACCTAGCAATTCCACTCCTTGGTATACACCCAAGATGTGAGTGCCACCAAAAGGCCTGACACACATGTTCATAGCCTTGTTCATAATGGCCCCAAACTGGCAAACTGGAAATAACCCAAATGCCCATCAACAGAAGACCGGATCAATGATTCGTAACACATTTCTACAATGGAGAACTACACAGCAGTAAAAAAGGAACAAACCACTGATACATGCAACATCATGGGTGAATCACACCATTATAATGATGCTGTCTTTCTGCTCCTTAGCTCCGCTAGGTCAGGGTCTTATCTCACGACCAGGAGGAATTAGGCATGCAGACACCGGAGAGTGAGTGGAGTAGAATTTATTAAGTGAAAGGAAAGCTCTCAGCAAAAAGAGGTGACAGGAGGGATGGTTCTCCTGCCCAAAGGCGGGGAAGTCCCCAATATGGCTGAGCTCAGAGCTTTTTATGGGATCATAACAGGGAATGCATGATGACTGGTTTTTGAGTATGCAAAAAAAGGTTAAAGCAAAGACACCACTCAAAGGTGGGCATGACAGTGTAGAAAACCAATTAGGAAAGGGTAGGTAAAATAAGGGAAGGACTGGGATCAATCAGAGGAAAGCACGCCAAATGGTAAGGTGGGTTTTCAATCCAGTCTGAGGATTTACCCAGGACTGTCTCTGGCTTGAAGGTCAGGTGTCACTGGAGACCCACCCCTATCTGCCTAGGCATTTGACTGCCTCCTGTCACTATCAATAACACGGAGTCAAAGACGCCAGGCACAAAAGAGCATTTGCTGTATTATTCCACGTCCACGAAGTTCAAGAACAGGCAAAACTATTCAAGATGATGAAAGGCAGGACCATAGTTATCTCTGAGGGCAGATATAGACCAGGAAAAGGTAAAAAGGAACTTCCTGGAGCGCTGGAAATGTCTATGCCTTGATGTGGGTATGGTTACATGGGTGTATATACATATGTAAAAAATCATCAAATGTTATATGCTACTTTCAAAAATAATTCTGTAAAGTATATATCAGCCAAAACAAAACAAAATACAAGCTCGCTGTTAGTCAACAAGTACAGAGGCCTTTAAATAAATTCCAGCTCTCCCCACCCCCAACTCCAGCCATTTCTCTCTCTTATTCCTATGTGTCTATCCCCAGCTGCAACCTGGAGAAACTTCAGGCCCTGATGAGACACCCTGCTGGGGACCTGCCCCCCGACCAGCCCTCCCCTGTGAGACTTGCCTATCCTGCTGCTGCAATCCCCACCAGGAGAGTTCCAGGACCTGTGCCGGGGACTCTGCTGAGCTTAAAGTCCACTCCGGGTACTGGGAGATGGACCAGGTGGGTTTTCCTGCCTCGGAGTGGCTCCTGTCCCCAGGTATCCACCACTCAATTGATGGAGGTGGGCGACTCAAGCTTCTGCTCCCCAGCCCACCCCATCTCCTCATTCACCCCTCTGAGTCCCAGTTTTCTGTTCCCCTTTCCTGGGTCCTTTCCTCAGGAGGGCTATTAGGAGGAGGAGCTCCTGGGCTTGGCAGGAGGTTCACATGACACATGTTGTCAACTCTTCCCACTTATACACCTCCTAGGCCATCCAGAGGAGCATTCAGCCACCAAATGGTGAGCAACTGGGCCTTCAGCCTGTCTCAGTCATTTCCAGGAGCCCTCCAGCTTGGAACAAAGCAGAACCATTCTGGGAGCCCACACCCCAAGTTAAGATCACCCAGGAATTCCAAAGAGATGAGGGGGAAATACGAAAGTGAAAGTGTTCCCCTGTCCTGTTTTTATACCTTGCATGACAGGGAGCTCACTCTCTGCTAGGGCTGCCTCCCCACTCCCTAGTTAGTCCTGACCGTGAGAAGCCTTTGCTCACACAAACAGGAAATCCGGGGCTGATGGCTGCACCTCTTGCGTGACCACCTCATCCAGGTTTGGCCAGGGCTTTTCTAACTTTAGCACTAGGAAGTCCAGTATTCCAGGAAAAACCTCAGTCCTGAGCAAACCAGATCAGATAGTCCCATTATCCCACCCCTGCCTTGACTTCTTGCCCCACCCTCTGGGTCACTTAAGAAACATCATCTCAGGTGGGAACGCTGGCTCACGCCTGTAATCCTAGCGCTTTGGGACACCAAGGCGGGTGGTCAGGAGTTCGAGACCAGCCTGGCAAACATGGTGAAACCCCCATCTCTACTAAAATACAAAAATTCCCTGGGCAGAGTGGCGCATGCCTGTAGTCCCAACTACTCGGGAGGCTAAGGCAGGAGCATCGCTTGAACCAGGGAGGCGGAGGCTGCAGTGAGCTGAGATCGTGCCATCACACTCTAGCCTGGCAAAAAAGCAAGACTCCATCTAAAAATAAAAAAATTCATCATCTCATCATCATACGTAGCAGAGCAGCTCCCTCACTGCAATCTATTGAAAGTCAGCCTTCGACACGAGGGTTTGTATTTAACAACAAAAAAAGAATCACTCTCAGGGCTCCTCTCCATGGCACTTGGACAGGTGCCATGTCCAAGCCCAGCACCACTCCACTCCCCCAGGCCTCACTGTGTACCATTTGTTCATTCATACATTTACCGTATTAGTGGCTATAAAAGCTAACAGTTGTAGCCATTCAGAATGGCCTAGAGACTTAAAGCCTCAGCCTTGGAGTCAGACCAACCTGGATTCACTTCCTGGCTGTGTGACCTTGCGTATGTTCCTTAACCTCTCTGAGATTTAATTTGCTCATCTCAAGATGGAGACAATACACCTCTACCTCACAGGGTGCTGTATTAAATGAGACAGTGAGTGGGAAGTGCTTACCCTGGAGCCTGGCACTTACTAAGTACTTGGTAAATGTTAGCTTTTATTTAGTATTCATTCATCCAAAACCATAGTGATGATGTATTTACTCTATCAGGGCCCTAATCCAAGCACACAGGAATAACCCAGACATGTCATTCCCATCCCCACACACACACACCAGGATGCTTACAGGCTGGTGTGAAGAGCGGAGGTGAACGCAGGCAATTATATAGAGGTCATCATGAGAAGGGCTCGGAGGAGACAAGGTCGAGGGAAGAACTGCCTGGGAAGCTTCCCAGAGGAGATGATATTTATCTGCACCTTGCCTGAGAGAAGCTTGGGAGAAGGGTATTCCATGAAGAGGGACTAGCAAGGGGTAATGGCTAGAATGCCTTATACAACACGGTGCACTGAGGAGGTGAGTGACTAACTCAGTACTGAAGGGTCTGGGTTGCACGTGGAGGAGGCCAGAAAAGGAGACAGCCTAGAAAGCTTAGAAAGAGCTTTTCTTTCTTAATAAAATAGGAAAATGTTTAAACACGATAAAATATTAATTTCAACCTAAAAGCCAGCATCATGCTTAAAGAGGAAACACTGAAAGCATTCCCATTATGATCAAGAGTAAGAAAATGTGTCTGTATTTTTAGTTTTGTTTTGTGGTTTGTTTGTTTGTTTGAGATGGAGTCTCGCTGTCTTCGGCCTGGGCTGGAGTGCAATGACGTGATCTTGTCTCACTGCAACCTCTGCCTCCCAGGTTCCAGCAATTCTCCTGCCTCAGCTTCCTGAGTAGCTGGCATTGCAGGCGCCCACCATCATGACCGGCTAATTTTTGTATTTTTTAGTAGAGATGGAGTTTCACCATGTTGGCCAGGTTGGCCTTGAACTCCTGACCTCAGGTGATCCACCTGCCTCAGCCTCCTAAAGTGCTGGGATTACAGGCATGAGCCACCGTGCCTGGCCATCTGTTTTTAACAGTATTACTTAACATTGTTCTGACAAAGTACCAGCCTACACAATTAGACAAGGAAAAGAAATAAGAAGTATAAGAATTAGAAAGGAGGAGAAAAATGGGTTATTATTTACAGAATCCACTGAAAAGCCATTATACATAATATAAGAGGCCTTGTATGGTAGCTCATGCCTGTAATCCTAGCACTTTGGGAGGCCAAGATGGAAGGGTTGCTTGAGGCCTGGATTTCAAGACCAGCCTGGGCAACATAGCAAGACCCTATCTCCACAAACAATTAAAAAATTGGCGAGGCATGGTGGTGCACGCCTGTAATCCCAGTTACTCAGGAGGCTGAGGCAGAAGGATTACTTGAGTCCATGAGTTCATGGCTGCGGGGAGTATGACCATGCCATTGCACTGCAGCCTGGGCAACAGAGTGAGACCTTGTCTCAAAAAATACATAATAATAATACAAGAACTCAGTATGGTTGTTGATTGCAAAATTAGTATATTGTAATTAATAGTCCTCATCAAAGTAAAGAATCAGTTAGAAGAGATAGTGAAAGAGAAGTTCCTGTTTGTGATAGTAGCCAAAAAGACAAAATATTTAGAAATCAATGCAACAAAAATAAAATGTATGAGATTTATTGGAAGTAAACACTAATAAATTGCTGAGGGGCACAAGTGAAAACTTGAGCATATAAAATGGTTGTGTGTGTTCTGATAAAAATGCCAATAGGATTTTTAAAAATAAGCAAGCCGATAAGTTGATTCTAAACTCCATATAAACAAGGAATATGATATAAACAAGGAAAATATAAACAAGAAAATTTTGAAAGAAAAGAGTAATGAGTGGGTACTAGTCTAACACATATTAGGACATAAGATCAATCTATGATATTTTCAATACTGGTATTGGTGTATTTTAGGCAGATGGTTCAATGGAACAGAATAGAAAAATTGAAAGTGACCAGGTGCAGTGGCTCACTTCTGTAATCCCAGCACTTTGGGAGGCTGAGACAGGCAGATCACCTGAGGCTGGAAGTTGGAGACCAAACTGGCAGCGAAACTCCATCCCTGCTAAAAATACAAAAATTAGCCAGGTGTGGTAGAGCATGCCTGTAATCCCAGCTACTCAGGAGGCTGAGGCAGGAGAATTGCTTGAATCCGGGAGGCGGAGGTTGCAGTGAGCGGAGACACTGCACTCCAGCCTGGGTGACAGAGCGAGACTCCATCTCAAAAGAAAAAAAAAAAAAAAGGATGCACAGTTGTAATAGGTAGGATTGTGCCCCTCCAATAAAAGATACATTTAAGTCCTAACCCCTGGTACTGCAAACATGCCCTTAACTAGAAACATCATTGTAGATGTAGTTAAAGCACGATGAGGCCATACTGGATGAAGGTCATATTGGATTAGACCTTAATCCAATGGTTGCTGTCCTCACAAAATGAGTGAAATTTGGACACAGACATAAACACAGAGAGGAGGCCATGTGAAGACAGAGGCAGAGATTAGAGTGAAGCTGCCACAACCTCAGGAATGCCAACAACCACCGGCTGCTAGGAGACGTGCATGGCATGGCCTGTTCACCAGCATCACCAGAAGAAACGTGGCCCTACAGACACCTTAATTTAGATTTACAGGCTCCTGAACTTCGAGAGAATGAATTTCTGTTGTTTTCAACTACACAGTTTGTGGGAATGTGTTGGGTAGCCCAGGGAAACTGCTAAAGCACTCAAAAGCTGCATACATCACAGGAATTTAGTATATGATAAAAGTGGCATTGCTAATCAATGACAAAAATATAGATTATTTAATCAATAGTGTTGGGACAACCAGAGTCACCCAGAGAGAAAGAGAAGAATCCCTACCTCACGTCTTCCACAAAAACAAATTCTAGAATGAAGAAAACCTAGGGGTACTTTGCATTCATATAGTAAAGAAGGCCTCTTAAAGTATGGATTTTAAAAAACTGAATCCAGCAATAAAAAGATTGATACATTTAGCCACATAAAATTATTTTTAATTCTGCATACAAATAGTATAAATAAAGTCAAAAGACACATATAGTATAGACATATCATATGTTATCAACAAAGGGCTGATATGAAGAGCTCCTGTATATCAGGAAGAAAAAAAAACCAACCTAATTAAAATATAGGCAAAGGATATAAATAAACAGTTCCCAGGAAAGGAAATGTAAATGATTCTCAGTCATATGAAAACATGGTCAACCTCTCTTGTAGTAGGAGAAATGAGATTACAGCTACGAGATATTATTTTATATCTAACAGATTGACAAAGATAAAAAGGTTCAATAACACGCTGTGTTGGCAAGAGTGTGGGAAACAGACATTCTCATTCATTGCAAGTGGGAGGGCAAATTGGTGCAATCTCCCTGAAGAGCGATTTGGCAATATCTAAGTAAATTCAAAATCCGCATACCCTTTAACCCAGCATTTCCATTTCTAGGAATTTACCATACAAATACACTTGCACACGTGCAAATTGATGTAGGAATGTGGATATGTGTTGCAGTTTTGCTTATAATAACAATAGATTGGAAACAGCCCAATTTCCTGTCCATAGGGCACAGTGAAATCAATTATGGAACATCTGTTCAGTGGAACACTATGCACTGGTTTAAAAGAAAGGAGCATTTTATATTTCCAGTATGGAGAAGTCTCTGTGATACCATAGTTAAGAGGCAGGCAGCGGGGAAGCAAAGTACAGAAAAATCTGTCCAATGCAATACTATTTTGTAAGGCTGGCTACAGTGGCTCACACCTATAATCCCAGCACTTTGGGAGGCTGAGGCAGGAGGATTGCTTGAGCCGAGGAGTTCAAGACCAACCTGACACGTATGGCTAAACCCCGTTTCTACACAAAATAGAAAAGTTAGCCGGGCATGGTGGTGCACTCTCTGGTCCCAGCTACCAGGGAGGCTGAGGTGGGAGGATCGCCTGGAGCCTGGGAGGTGGAGGCTGCAGGGAGCCATGATGGTGTCACTGTACTCCAGCCTGGGAGTACAGTGAGAAACCCTCTCTCAAAACGACAACAACAACAAACACACACACACATATATCACTTTGTGAAAAATACTTTATGGACATGTCTTCACAGGCATAGAATGTCTCTGGAAAGATGGGCAAGAAACAGGTAACAGAGCCTGCTTTTAAGTAAGGAACTAGGATGTCCGGCTAGGGAAACTGCGTAATTTACACATACTATGTGTATGTGATAACCACTCAGAAAAAGAGAGAGAAATGTATATAACTCAGAAAAAAATCACCAAGAAAGCAAAAGAGTAAAAGTTTTCGTCTGAGATCTGAGATTAAATGTCAGCTTCGAAACTTTCTTGGACAAGTTATATTCGCTATCTAAACCTTAATTTCCCCACCTGTAAAATGGGGACAAAAATATTGTCCACCTCAAGGATATACGTGGGGAGGGGATGGGGAGAGACAGCAAGCGTGCAAAAGTGTCAGAAGGCTGACACTTGGTGAATCTAGCAAGGGCATGTACCAGTTTATTGTACTATCGCGCACTTCTGGAATTTTGAAAAAAATTCAAAACAAAAAGTTTCTGCCGCCGCCCCCTCCCCCACCACGCTGATTCCTGGACCCTTTCTTCCAAGCACATTGTACTCTGAGCACCACTAGCCTAGCACAAAGCTGGAGTTGGAAGCCAGGGGACCCTGGTGACGAAGCCACCCCAGCGTCACTGCAGGCTCCTTACCCCTCTCTGTGGGCAGAGGTGAAGAGGGTCCTTTTCCTGCCGGACACCTGCAGATGGGAGGTTGAGGACCACTGCCCCTGGTTATGTCTTGCAGGGAGAGGACCCAGCTGTCCCCTCTGGGACTGGGAGGACGGACCCCCGGGGGTGCCAATCCCCCCGCCCCCAGCCCACCGCTGGGGCTCTATCCGCGGGGCCTGTGCTGGGACACGCAGGGAGCCCCGGCCCTGGCACAGCCCCTATCAGATAAGACCGCCTCCCCAGCGCTGGCAACCCCGAGCCGGCGAGGAGTTTACGTAAGCCCGGTTGTTGATGGAAAAACAAAAGCAGCAACAGGCGTTTCCCGGCCTGCTAGTTGGGAGCCGCGGGCCCCAGACGCTGGCTCACCCCAGACAGGACCCGTCCTGACAGCTCCCCAGGGGCTCGGGCTGAACTCCGAGGGTCCCATGTGTTGGAAGACCAGCTCTCAGGGGGCCACCCAAAGGCTCCCCGAACCCTAAGCCCAGACCACCCTGCACGTGCGCTCAGGAAGCAGGAGGCAGTTAATGAGTGCTTGTTCTTAACCCTTCTCCTGCCAGCCCCAGCCGCACCGCCTGCGCACCCCCAACCTGCACCCCCTGCGCCCCTTCCATCCGCGCCCTCCCAACCCCCCGGGGCCCAGCTATAGCCCCACCCCCGCCCCGGGCTCAGAGCCCAGGGGACCCGGTCCAGGCATCCATCAGCAGCACGCCATGAACGCCTGCTGCATGCCCGGCCCTGCTCAGGGGCGGCGGTGAGGGAAGGATGGGAACCAGGAAGGAACCGCGGACTGGGCCTGTGCTGAGAGAAAATCAGGGGAGAACTCCTCTTTCCACGGAGCCTGCTTTCCTCATTTAAAATTAAGGAGAGGTAGTTACTCAGGAGGCTGAGGTGAAGGATCGCTTGAATCCAGGAGACATAGGCTGCAGTGAGCCGAGATTGAGCCACTGCCCTCCAGCCTGGGCCACAAAGTGAGACTCTGTTTCAAAAAAAGAAAAAAATAAAAAATAAAAGGAGAGCTAAGGCAGACCTTCACAGAATTGCGGGACGAATGAAAGGGGACAAGTGAGGGTGCATCTTACTCCCACCCCACACCCATCTTTGCCTGGAGGGAGGCGGATGGCCAGGGTTCAAATCCCAACTCTGCCAGCTGCATAATCTCACACCTTATACCTAAATCTCTGTATCTGTAAAAGGAGACTAATACTTGTACCAACCTCAAGTTTTGAGAATTAAGTGAGACATTTCGAGGATTAAAAGAGATAAATACTACACCCTTAAATCATAACTAATGTCTGGCACAAAATATCCCACAGGACTGAGTCTCCATGGAATGTCAATATGTCATGGCCACCTGCCTTTCCGTCTCAGCACAGACATGTGCCTTTCAGGGTGGCCTCGTGACCTCCCACCCTGAGTCCACTGGTCCAGTGATCCAGTTATATTCCCTCGCCAGTTCCCATCAACCCCCTCTTTTCTTCTTTTTCCTTTTTAGAGACAGGGCCTCAGTCTGCCACCAGGCTAGAGCACCGTGGTGTAATCACAGCTCCCTGCAGCCTCCAAGTTCTACAAGTGATCCTCCTGCCTTGGCCTCCTAAAACTCTGGGATTACAGGTGTGAGCCACGACACCCAGCCTCCCATCAACCCACTTCTTTTGATAACCTCTCTTGCCTGTGGAACCATGTGTTCCCTGCCAGCCTGGGCACCTACTTTGTGCCAGGCCCGGTGCTGGTCCTGGGCACTCCATGGTAAATCACATTTTGGTCTGGTCCTCTGGAGGTCCAGGTTGAGATGGGTGAAGATACATGTATACACAGAGCCAGGACCAGTGAAGAAACCCAGTAGAATTTGGAATGACTAGAGGATGTTATAAGAATCACAAATGATCATGTGGGCACAGTGTTAGCAAGCAGCCTGACACACAGTAGCACAGTAGGCATACCCCCAAACCATAATTCCCTAAAAGCATGCTGTTTATTAATGGAAAGATCTAGAATGCTGACTCTGCCATTTACTTGCTGTGTCACCTTGGAGAAGGCACTATCTCTTTCTAGGCCTCAATTTCTCCAATTTATCCAAGGGAGATGCTGATATTAAATACTCATCTTAAGACTCTAATGAGAGTTGCTGGGTGCAGTGTCTCATGCCTATAATCCCAGCACTTTGGAAGGCTGAGGTGGGCGGATCACCTGAGGTCAGGAGCTCAAGACCAGCCTGACCAACATGGAGAAACCCCATCTCTGCTAAAAATACAAAAATTATCCAGGTGTGGTGGCACATGCCTGTAATCCCAGCTACTCAGGAGGCTGAGGCAGGAGAATCGCTTGAACCCCGGGAGGCGGAGGTTTCGGCGAGCCAAGATTGCGCCACTGTACTCCAGCCTGCGCAACAAGAGAGAAGCTCAAAAAAAAAAAAAAAAAAGATTCTGATGAGAGTCAAAGTCAATGCACATGGAAGTACTTTCTGGACTATTAGAGGGTTAATACTATCAGCAATGACCTAACCTATCAACATCAGCGAGAGAGTACAGCCTGAGATACAGGACCTGGCAACAGAATTCAGCCTGGACACCCCTTGTTTTGTGACCTATAGCAAATGGCTCAGCCTCAGTTTTCTCGTCTGTAGAGTGGGGATAACAATACCTACCTCCCAGGTCACCACAGGGAGGGAGCCAAGAAGATCGCAAAAATAAGAACAAATACTTGCTATACTTATTCAATGGCAGGAAGGGTTTTTAAGTATATACTTTAAAGTATATACTTGACCGAGGTAACACAGCTGGACAACATTGCTGGGAAATAATCCTGGCTCTGGCTGACACTGTGGTCCAAGGTCCTAACCAGCGTGCATCACTGCCTCCCAGAACTTAGCAACAGCACATAGTCAGGCCTCAGCAAACAGTAGCAATCATTCTGTTTCTTTTAATATGTTGTGTTGATATCATCATGATCTTAATTACTCATCAATCCCTTCCCTTCCCAGAGCAGGACAAGCTGGAGCTCTTTCAGAGCTGGCGCCAGGATCCTAAAATGTGGCCAGAGCTTTGTTTCCTCGTCACACCCAACCAGAGTCAGCCCATGGGACGTGCAGGGCTCAGGTGGGTCCAGTCCTGGGGCTGGGTGCCCGCGTGAGCATGAGTATCACGTGCTCCTCTTTGCCCAGTCTGGTGTTGGACACCCACCTGGCTCCTGGAGCAGGGCAGGGCCAGGAGGGGGAGGCAGGGGCAGACACTGGGCCTTTTGTGTCCTGCTCCCCACGCAGCCCAGCCCAGAATGCTGTCCTCACCTCAGCCTCAGGCTGGGCGAAGGGTGCACAGGGCCCTCCTGGGAGAGGAAAGAATTCAGGCTGGAGTCGGGAGTCCAGCCAAGACCCTGGCTCCCCTGCTTTCTGGCCAAGTGTTCCTGGGCCAGTGCCCCTGCACTTCGGCCTGGCTTTCTTGTCTCTAAAATGAGGCATAAAGAGCTGGCCTTTGGTGCAGGTGGGGGTCAGGGGAGGCAGGAAAGGAAAATATTGGGCCTGATGGGGCTGAGGGAAGTGGACAGGACAGGGGGTCCACCACCGTTCTGTTGGGTGGAAACTGATTAGGGCTTTCACTCCCTCCTCAGACAGGCCCAGCTCACCCCTCAGCCCCAACACACACTCCAACCTGCATCACACGAGCCAAAGCCACCCTGAACAGCTGTGTACACCTGAACAATCATCACACGGACTCACACAAAACTCTGAACACAGACACACACATCTGAGTACACACACATCTGATTACACACACACACATACCGCTGATCACAGACACACTCGCAGACATACTTGTACACATCCCCCTAAAAACGTACACAAAAACACGTCTCAACGCATACAGACGCTCCCACACTAACACCGCAGCACAGCCACACTCAGATTCGCTGACAGCAGCACACACCACAGACCTCCACCCAGTCCCACAGCAGCCCCACCCCCACTCATCACAGGCCATACACAGGGTCCAGTCCTCCGAGGGCCCCGCAGGCAGAGTGAGCCCTGGGGGCACCCAGGATGGGGGTGTGGAACTGCACAACCCTCACCCCTTCCATACTGGAGGATCCTCTCAGGCTTGAGCCCAACACCCCTGCCCAGAAACCCAAGGAATGAGGCTAAGGGAGAGGAGGACCCTGGGGGACCCACTGCGCCAATGCCTGTGCCGTGGGCTGCCACCTGCTTAACGCAGTACGCGGCACACGTGAGGGCTCAAAAGCGTCACTCCCAGTTTTGGAGCCCAGGAAAGCGTCCGGAGCCCGAAACAGCTCTCCGGAGTCCCCGACACCCCTCCCTGAGGGGAATTTCCTCCGCGAAGACCCCACCCAGCCTGGAGAGGACGAGGGAGAGACCCGGGGCGATGCCGCGGTGCCCCGCCAGGGGGCGCCCTCATCCGGCCCCTGCGGCGGCTCTGTAGCCCCACACCCGGCTTCCCAGCTCCGATGGCCGCTGTGCCCGGGCCGGCTCCCCCGGGACCGTGCCTTGGTCCGGGCGGGGGGCGCCCCCGCAGGATGTCTGCTCTGCCCACCTCGCCGGATCCGACCTCGGCTCTGGCTTCCGCCCCTGCTCCCCAGTCCCCAGGGGCCTCCTCTGACAGCTCCAGGCCCGCGGCCACCCCCCTGCCCGGAACCGCCCCAAGCCCACCCCCACCCCAAGCTCTGAGAACCGCTGCGGCCGTCCCAGAGTGGGAGCCCTCCCTCGCCTCTTTTCAAGGGTGCCTTGAAATGGTGCCTGAATGGAAAGACGGAGCTGAATAAATAGCAACAGCTCCCAGGAACCGAGGACTGTGATGAGCCAGGCACTCTGCTAAACGCTATGGCTGCGTGAGTTACACCATTCAACGTTCACAAAACCCTAAGAAGTAGGTGGCATCACTACCCCCGTTTTACAGACGACAAATCCTGGAAGCTCAGTACTTTGCCCAGACTCCCACAGCAGTAAGTGGCAGGACAGAATCCAGCACCCAACCCCTAAGGACTAGACTCAACCATAGTGAACGCTCAAGCTAACATTTACCCTCTCCAGGACTTAGGAACTATTTAGGAGGGATTCATCCGGGCCAGGAGTAATATGAAGATGGAGAGGCTGAGTCATGGAGCTTACAGTAGCAGGAAAGAGAGGGGATAAAATACTTTCAAAACATATGCACCCACAGATTCATACTGAGCCGGGCAGTCACAGGCCAGCCCCCATGTGGCCCTGTTGGTGTTGGGGTAGGGATGCGGGGAGAATAGACAGGTACCGCTGGGGTTATTCCCTCTGCCTCCACCTCGCCAGATGTCCCATTACCTGGTGGCTTTAGGAACCCCCTCACATCCACCCCTGCCCCCTTCAGCCCTGCGTGGTAAGAAGGGAGGAGGTGACAGCAGAGAAGATTCCAGAGAGGAGGGGACACTTGAGCAGAAGTTTTTGGGAAGACCCCCAGGTGGAGAGCCCACTCAGCACGCAAAGTATTGGTGAGTTTGGTGCACCTGGCTGGCTTTAAGCCCAAAGATGGGTAGGTAGGTCCCAAGTCCTGAACCAGAGATGTGGTCAGGGACTAACTTGTGACCAAGCCTGAAATACCAGTTTGAGGACACGCTTGCTCAGGATAGTTGGGAAATTCAAAGAAGAGAAGCACTGGATAAGTGTCCCAGGTCCCTTTCATGCCTCCTCCATCTGACTGGGAGCCCCTTGAGGGGAAAGACCAGGCCAGCATTTGGATGTCTCAAAGCCATCAAAAACTCAGCAAATCTAAACCACAAATCCCCAATCATCTTCCCCCTTCCTCCTGCTGATGACTTTCCTCATTGCAGTGAAAGGCCACAGCATCCACCTGGTTATGATCCTGATCCCTCCTGGCTCTTCCTCCCCCAATAGCTGGTCCATTCCCTCTGCCTCCACCTAGCCAGATGTCCCATTACTTGGCAACTTTAAGAGGCCCCTCACATTCACCCCCTGCCCCCTCCTCGCCTGCCTTCATTTCTATCTTCCTGGTGCTCTTGGAATTGAGACCCAGACATACTGCCTGGAAAGCCCCTGGCTGTGTCCTCAGCCCCACCTCCCACTACCTTGGCCCTTGCTCTGACAGCTCCCGCCACACTGGCCACCTTTTAGAGCTGTGGACCTCTGGGCCTCAGGACCTTTGCACATACTATTACTCCTTTCTCCCCTCCTCCTACTTCTGAGTTAATTTCCATACACTTAGCTGGTTATTGATAATTTTCTCCAAGAAACTCTCCTTTTTCTTGCCCATATCTACACTCTCATGGTCTCACATAGGCCTCATCACAGACATCAGTAAGTACTTTTGAGGCTGTTTGGCATTTGTCTCCCTTGGTAGACTCTGAGCTCTGTGAAGGCAGCGACCATCATATTCACTCATGACCCCACTGTCCAGCAGAGGGCCTGGCACTCACTAAGTGTCCTTCAGCCAGACAACCCCCTCTCTGCTGCATCCCAGCTAGATGCCCATAGGTAAGCCCCTTCTCCTCTTTGAGCTTACCCTGATCATCCCTAAGATGAAGGATGTGCCTGTCAGAATCCTTGAGGGACTTTTAAAAAATGCACACAGGTCATCGCCATCAATCATCATCATCAAGTTGGAAGCAGGGAGTGGGTGGAGTATAGAGGTTACCAGAGTGAGTGGATGTTGGCCAGGAGCAGTGGCTCACGCCGGTAGTCCCAGCACTTTGGGAAGCCGAGGCGGGCAGATCACAAGGTCAGGAGTTCGAGACCAGCCTGGCCAACACAGTGAAAACCCGTCTCTACTAAAAATACAAAAAAATAGTCGTGTGTGGTGGCGGACAGCTGTTATCCCAGCTACTCGGGAGGCTGAGGCAGGAGAATCACTTGAACCCGGGAGGCAGAGGTTGCAGTGAGCCAAGGTCATGCCACTGCACTCCAGCCAGGGTGACAGAGCAAGACTCAGTCTCAAAAAAAAAAAAAAAAAAAAAGACTGAGTGAATGTTGATAATTGGAAGCTGAGCAGGGAGTACATGAAGGTTCATCGTACCCTTCTGTTTACTTTGTATATGTTTGAAATTTTCCACAATAACAAGTTTTTTATAAGACACACTAGCCTGTGCTCCTCCCCAGGAAGTGGTGGTGAGCCAGCAGGGGAATGTGGAAACGCAGCCGGAGTGGTTCTGATGAGAAGCGCCAGCCAGAGGCTCTTCTAGGCTGCTTCCAGCTCCAAAGAATTGGCAGTGATTCTCTTTCTCCTGTCCACAAGGGTGCTGTTCACTAGTGGAAAAATACCACACCCTGAGCATGTGCTTCTGCCCTCTCCCCTCTCTCCCCGTCCCTCCTCCCGACTCAAACACTTCTAGGTCAATTGCTTGCTCTTCCAACTCAAAAAGTCCCCCCAAACCCCAGTCTGTGTTGGCAGCCTCTTCTGGGCTTCTTGACTTCTTGAACGCCCAGTCCCAGCTGTCCTCGCCCCTAGTCTGCATCTGCCAGCCCCTAGCAAGGATTGAAATTGCCTAGGTACCCCTAGCCACCATGCGTGGCACCAGGGACAAATTGACTCATGCTGGCTGAATTCAATTGAATTGTCATGGAAATGTCTCTGTGGCCCCTGAACTGTATCATCCTGGGCAAGTGGCTTCTCCTTGGCTTCCTTCTGTGTGAAACAAAGTGCTCATCCCTGCCTCCCAGAGGCAAGGATTCAATGAGATAATGACTGTAAGAAATCATCGCCAGTTGCAGAGTGTTAGATAGGACTTCCACCATTTGCAGAATGAGACTCTCCAATCTTGGGCTCCCATAACTCCCAGGCTTCCTTCCTGCTGTACCGTAGCTGGCTATTGTACCTGTCTCCCAGAGAGCCTGGGAGCCAGAGGGAAGGGCTGTTGGCCAAATCATCTGCACATCACCAGTCTCGGGTGCCCGGCACTGGGTTGAGGAGAGAGGGAGGGACAAAGGGTAAAAAGGAAGGTATAAAGGGTCTGCTGGCAGGCCGGGCACAGTAGCTCACGCCTGTGATCCCAACATTTTGGGAGGCCGAGGCAGGCAGATCACTTGAGGTCAGGAGTTCGAGACCAGCCCAGCCAAAATGGTGAAACTCCATCTCTACTAAAAATACAGAAATCAGCCAGGTGTGGTGGTGCATGCCTGTAATCCCAGCTACCGGGGAGGCTGAGACAGGACAATTGCTTGAACCCGGGAGGCAGAGGTTGCAGTGAGCCGAGGTCACACCACACAGAGTCTCCATGAGCCAAAGAGCCCACAGTGGCCCTCCCTGGGGCAGCGACTGGCAGGTGTAGCCTGGAGTTGTCCATCCATGCCAGCAGGTCATGCAGTCCACAGCAGCAAACACTGCCCTCCAGGAAGCCAGTGTTGCCACGTGGGACTCCAGCATAAGTACGAGGAGGAGAGGGGTTCTGTCACCCAAGAAAGAGCAGGGGAGTCCTGCTGGACCACCAGGCCCCTGGCCTCATCACATCCCCCAGCCTTAGATAAGGTCCCCCTCGAGCTGAGCTTCACCAGCCTCTCCAGGGCCTCCCCAGCTGGGAAGCTGCCCTCCACTCCTGAGCCTGCAGCACATCCTCTTGCCTGTGATCTGGCCTGCTTCTCAGCCAGGAATCGTCCCTTGCTCACTTCTCCATCTGATCACCTTCTGTTCATTCAAGAGCCCAACCCAACCCATCTCTTCCTTTGAGTCTCTTTCAACTTTGAGACAATTCCTCACACCATCACTGTGGCCCCCCTGGGAGTTAGTCACACCATGAATAAAGCAGGTACACAGGCTTTCACTGAGTCCCCACAGCACCCTGCAAGTGAACACCATTGGTCCCATTTTACAGATGACGAGACTGAGATTCAGAGTGGCTGAGTACCTTGCCAAAACTCTTTCAGAGCAGAGAAGAGTGCGAAGCTCTCTTCCCTCTGCTCCAGACCTGCCTACCCTGGAGGAAGGCAGACCTGGCAGGGTGGGGTAGGGCTAGGGTGGAGACCCCAGCCCCTGAAGACTGCCTAATGCCAGGCCTGGGTGTGGGGCTCAAGAACAAGGTGTTTCTCCATATTTATAGAGGGTTGGGTGGCCCCCGATCCCCACTGCAGTCAGTTTATGGGGAGGTTTGGATAGGTCCCCAGAGCTGCAGGTGGCTGTGGTGATGGTACTGTCTCTCTCCCTCTCATTATGGTGGACAGAGCTGGCCTACCAGCCTCAGCACCTGCCTCCCCTTACCTGCTGTCACTCAGTCTGAGTCGCCGCTGATTTATCTGTCTGGGCTTTTTTTTTTTTTTTTTTTTTGAGACCTAGTCTCGCTGTGTCACCAGGCTGGAGTGCAGTGGCATGGTCTCGGCTCACTGCAACCTCTGCCTCCCGGGTTCAAATGATTCTCCTGCCTCAGCCTCCCAAGTAGCTGAGACTACAGGCACTTGTCACCATGCCTAGCTAATTTTTGTACTTTTAGTAGAGATGGGATATCACCATGTTGGCCAGGATGGTCTCTATCTCTTGACCTCACGATCCGCCTACCTCGGCCTCCCAGCGCTGCAATTACAGGCGTGAGCCGCCGCGCTCCGCCTCTGTCTGGCTTTTGAGCTCACCTCTCCCTCTCCCTCAGCATCTCTCCTTCCCAGTCCCACAGGAGCCATCTCTGTTTCTCCTGCTGTCTCTCAGTCTTGGTTTCTCTCAGCCTCTGAGTCTGTCCCAGTGTCTCCCTTTACCAAGTCTTCCTTCTTAATCTCAATCTTTCTCTCTGTGTCTCACCATGTCTCCAGTGTCTCTGACACTCTCTTCGTCTCTGTCTCCATCCCTGTGGGTCTCTGCCTCATCACTGTCTGTGTTGCTGTTTTATTCCCTTCCTCTCTCTCCCTCTCTATTGCCTTTCTGCCTCTCTCTCTGCCTATGTCTCTCTCTCTCTGCCTTTGTATCTCTGTCACTGTCCCTTTCTGTCTCTGTCCCTGTCTCTGTTCCTATCTTCCCAAGTCTGTCTCTGAGCCTGGGGAGAGTAATGCCCCCTCCAAGGCATCCCCACCCCTGGCCCAACAGCAGCCCTGGCTTCTCAACGTGCTCTTATGCAGGGGTGGGAGACCCCCGGGCATCATTCCAGGGCCCTCTCCAACTGGGTGCCAGTGCTGACTGACAAGATAGGAATCAGACTCAGCTTTGTTGGGGCCTGAGCAAGGGGCACAGCGGGCTACGCGGGGGCGTCTGGGTGCCTGTGAGTATCTGCATGTGTGTACACCCAGGTTTATGAGCGGGGCTCCCTGTGTGGGGTGGTCTGGGTGTCTGTCTAGGTAGATTGGTGAGCGTCTGGGCCTGTTTATGTCTGTCTGCAAGCATCTGTGTGTGTGTGGCTTTGTGTGAGGACCTTAGCCTGTAGGTCTATCCATCCATGAATGCCTCAAGAATGTGCATGCATGCGTGTGTGTCTGTGGGCACCCGTATGAGTTGCTGGGGGTAACTGGCGTCATGGTGTCTGTCTGTCTGCAGTCCAGGCCCTCTGCTTGCATTCCCTCGCAGAGTCATCAGTGGGAGACAGATTCCATGACCCCATTTGGCAGGTAGAAAAGTTGAGGTTCTTAACCCCCTTGCTTGGATGAGTGACTATGAACATGTGTCTGCTTGAGGGTAAGAGCCTTTGATCTGAGGGCACAGACCTGGCTCAAATCTTGGCTCTTCCACCACTAGCTGTAAGTTGGCTAATCTTGCTAAGTCTCCTGAATTCATTCAGCGAAAAATGTATTGATCAAAAACAGATTTTTTAAAATAGGAGCATCTTGGGAGAGATTGAAGGAAGGGGCCCTAAGGGAGACTTCTGGGTGCTGAAAGTATACTACACCTTGATTTGGGTGGTAGTTAAATGGGTGTGTTCGTTTGAAAGACATTAATCAGGCTGTTCATTACAAATGTGTGTACACTATATGCAATATAAAAGTTTACAAAAATTTTATTGGGCTCCTACTGTTTGCCAGACATTATAACAACAACAATAGGGTTTTTTTTGTTTGTGGGTATGTGTGTGTGTGTGTGTGCACACGCAATGCGCTTGGGGTTTTTAAAAAACATTTCAGAAAGTGAGTCAGTCTGGGCTTGAAGCACACTCAGCCCATTCCTGCCCCACTCCCTCCCTCCACCCTGTCCCAACAATGATGGCAGAGGGAGGAGGAGAGAGAGACTCCAGTCCTGGACTGGATGGTGCCTCTGCCACTCTTGCCTGGCTGTTTCCTCCTGACAGTGGCCATGATTTTCCATCTGGATGATCAAGTTGGTGGAGTCATTGCAGGGACATTTGGGTGGGTAACTGCTGACATCCAATGAAGCTGGTAGCAGAGTACTCCGAAGCAGGGCTCACAGTGAGAAATGAGGGGTGTCAGATGTCTGGGGGACAGACACCACACCTGCTTGGTGCATTCAGCAATGCCAGAGGATGCCTGGATACACACATTTCTGCTCTCCACCTGCAGAGTCCTCACATCACCTATCTGTCATTTACCACAATGCATCGAGCCCTACTCTATGTCAGGCCTTCTGCTGGGCCCTTCAACACATCTTACCTTTGCCCCCACTACAACTGCCGCGCAAGGGTCATTCCTTCATCTCATAGCTGAGGAAACTGACGCCCAAAGAAATGCAATGACTTCCTCCAGCTCACCCGGCTCAATAGTAGGAATTCCAACCTCATTCTGCCTGGCTCCAACCCTCCCTCCTCTCTGGGTGTGTCTTTTCTCTGGGTTTCTGAGGTTCCCTGAAACTTTAGGAAAGGAACAGAATTCATTTGCTTTTGCCCTCTCTGGCGATTTTCAAATTTTGTGTCATTAGGAAAACTGGAGCTTAAGCTGCCCTTTGGTAACTGCGTTCACTACTCATAGGGAAAAGCTGTAGGTTTTTCAGGAGGCCTGCCTCATGGCCTGACATGCCTTCCAGCCCAGCCAGGAGCAGGAAAGAGCCTCTGACCTCTGCATCACGAGCATCTGGCAGGGTGTGCTCATTAAATATTTGAAAGAAAGAATGAATGAATGAATGAATGAGACTTTGCATATCTTCCACTTGAGGACATATCACACCCTGTTAAGCTCTCTTTTGTCTGTCCTGTGTCACCACTGATTCCTTGAGAGCAGGAACTGGATCTTCGTCTCTGCATCTCTGTAATCTGTCCAAAGCCTGGCATAAGACAGGAGCCCCAGGAATATCTGATGAATACGTGAAGACCTAGAATTTATCTCTGGGCTTCAGTAACACTCTTAGGTCCTGTGAATTTCACACCCAACCAAATGGCAGCAGGACCAAGTAGTTTCGATAAGTGGTTTTATTACTGGTTAGATTTTACAAATTCTGATATTCGAACAGACTTCCACCTTAAAATTCTAAAACAACAAAGCGACCGTTGGAGGGGGTTTGATTTTTCCTTTTTTTTTTTTCTTTTTTTCTTTTTAGGACTATTCAAAGTAACAAACTTTTTTTTGTTGCTTTTTGTTTTTTACATTTTTGCTCTGGTCATAAATATACAGAGAAAAAGAGGGAGAGAAAAATGAACAAGTCATCCAAAGTATGGAGATAAAACAGTATTCCTAAGGCACGTGGCAGTCTTTGAAAATACAGAAGCTCTAGCCAACTTAAATTATTTGTTGTTTTTCCTCGCTCAGTCCACAAAACTGTACAGTGACACAAATGTTGTGTTGCAGGTAGATCTTCCAAGTTGTTCCTCGGTCCACACCGCTGCATTAGCCGGGTGCACACTTGTTTTTTTTTTTCCTCTGTTTCCAGGCGAGATCCTAAAATGTGGTTAGTTAGTTGCTCAAAGCCTCTATTTTAAAATACACTTGGAATTCAACTAAAGATAATTTCTTTTTTAAAGAAATTGTGGGGTGGGAGGGCGCGAGTCATTAGAAAAGGTTGGTAAGAGTCGTTTGTGAGGGGCTGTGAGGCTCATGGCCCTCCAGGTTGCCAGGCACAGAAGTTAAGACGGACGTCACAGTTGGCAGGGTGGGGCTAGTCAAGTCTGTCAGGGTGGTGGGCGTGCTGGAGGGGCTGAGGGAGGCGTTGGAGAGCTCCGAGGCCGGGCCTGATGGCGTCCCTGTCTGCAGCGCCGTGTCTGTCGACTTGTCCACGCCCGTGTTTTCCTGCCGTAAGAGGTTGCGCCTGAACTTGGCTCGGGCGTTCTGGAACCAGACCTGCAGGGGACGATAGGGAAGGACAATTGAGCAGAAGGCAGGCAGAGCATACCCCCGACTGCTTCACTCAGAGCTCTGCTGCCTCTGGGGACACTAATCTGCGTTTTGCGAAGAGGATCCAAAAAGTCAGGTTGGCGATATTTTGCTTTTTGGGTTTTTTTGTTTTTGTTTCTGTTTGGAGACAGGGTCTGGCTCTGTCCCCCATATTGAAGTGCAGTGGCACAGTCTCAGCTCACTGCAGCTTCAAACTCCGGGGCTCAAACGATCCTCCCGCTTCAGCCTCCTGGGTAGCTGGGGCTATATAGGTGAGCATCACCGGCTCCGCTAACTTTTTAATTTATTTTTTGTAGAGACAGGGTCTTGCAACGTTGCCCAGGCTGGTCTCAAACTCCAGGTTTCAAGTGATCCTCCTGCCTCAGCCTCCTAAAGGGTTGGGATTACAAGTGTAAGCCACTGCACCCGACCGATATTTTACTCTTCATAAAACAAAACAAAAATTTCACTTTATCTAATGGGCTGGGCTTCTCTTTCTGATAGGAGGTTCCAGAGCTGAGCTTTACTCCTGAATGTCACAGCACGAGTCACGTATGGTGGCTGAGCACTTAAAATGGCATTAGACCAAATTCAACCAGTCTGCAGGTGAAAACACACAACTTATCTGGAGGCCCAATACGGAAAAAAAAAGCAGGTAGAATATCTCAATAATTTTTATATTCATTACACGTCGAAATGATAATAGTTTGGCTATACTGAGTTAAACAAAATACATTATTAAAATTAATTTTACTTGTCTCTCTTCATTTCTTCAAGGAGGCTACTAGAACATTTAAAACTTAAAATTAAATGTGTGCCTCAAGTTGCATTTCTATCAGACACACCAAACACACACACCAGACAAATCTTGATCCTTTTTTCCTAATGGTTGTTTGAGACATTCCTTTTTTTTTTTTTCTTTTTCCTTTTGTGGCAGTTGCCTTTCAGCAGACAATAAACCCCACAAGTTCTTGTTGGTAAAATGTTTTAAATGTTTCGTGGTCAGTAAGTCTGGGAATGGGATAAAGAACACATGAGAATCAGGCAATAATAATGAGTTACTAAGAGGAAGTGAAAGACACAGAACCTATTCCCCATCATCGGTTGGAGAAGCCACCAGGTACCCTGGGCCACTGGGTCTCAGGTCTCAGGGTGGAGGCAGGTAGCGTGGGAACAGCAGCCAAATTAAAGCCAGGCCAGGGAAGTTGAAACCCACAGAGTCTCTCTCCTGACCTGCTGCATCCCCTATCGGCTTATGAGGGATGTGCAGCAGGGCTTGGAGCTGGGGCTGAGCTCGGTGTGAAAAGAATGTCAGTGAGAGAACATGGGATTACTTTCATTTTACTTGGGCACAGACACACACGCGTCCACTCCCATATCTTTGCACACACGCCTATATGCATTTAGGAAGACACACTGAAATTCATCTAAGGTCCGGCATGGTGGCTCAAGCCTGTAATCCCAGCACTTTGGGAGTCTGAGGCAGGTGGATCACTTGAGATCAGGAGTTCGAGACCAGCCTGGCCAACATGGTGAAAGCCTATCTCTACTAAAAATATAAAAAATTAGCTGGGCATGATGGTGCGCTCCTGTAATCTCAGCTACTTGGGAGGCTGAGACAGAAGAACTGCTTGAACCCGGGAGGCAGAGGATGCAGTGAGCCAAGATTATGCCACTGCACTCCAGCCTGGGCCACAGAGCAAGACTCCATCTCAAAAAAAAAAAGAAAAAAGAAATTCATCTACACAGCCAGTACCCAAGTACAACCACCCATCTAACAGCACAAACACAGAGACCCGCTGTACCCAGAGGTCCACGCAGTACTTTGGGAGGGGCTTAGGAAATCCAGGCCACTGTGGGGGGGGGTGTTGAACCTTCCAAGGAAAAAGGCCCAAAAGGCAGGGCCCCTTCACTTCCCTTTGCGTGAGGAAAACACCCGCCAGAAGCCTCCCCATAAAACAAAGGGCCTCAGGGCACTCTGCAGATTCTGGGGTGTCCAGTTGCGCATTTCCAGATGTCCTGCATCTGCCTGTCTTCCCAGTGTCTCTGGTAGGAGAGGGAGGGCTGACTCCTGGCCCCACCCACCCCTTGGGACCACCCTGGCTGCAGGGGCCTGCGGCCTCAAATCCCTGTTTCTGGTGGCCTAACACAATTTGGGCTCAATTAAAAGCACATCCACGAGAATCTTGGAGTAAAGTGGGAGATCCAGATCCTGTGAAGTGGAGAAACCAAGCTCCCTCCTCAGCGCTGATCTTCCCGGGAAGAAGGCACATTTTCCCTGGCTCTCTGCCCAAAGAAAGCCCATCACCCCTTCTGGGGGCTGGCAAATAAGTACAGTGCTCCTCAGACCACCTTCGACATGCTCTCCCTGGGGTCGGGGGATCCTTCCCTTTCCTGGCCAGCAGAAATCTGTAGGGGAGAGACTGTGTCCTGGTGGCCTAAGGAATAGCTGATGAAGAAAATGGATGGGGAAAGCTCCCAGAGGCTCTCAGAGGGAGGAAGTGACTTCCCCAGAGTCATGCAGATTGGGGTGGAGAAGGCCGGAGCCTTTGTGCCGCCACTTTGCCTCTGTCCTGGCCTGTGTGTGTGTGACCCGTGAGCAGCCTGTGCTCTGTGCATCTGACTCTCTGAGCAGTAGCTGGAGCAGGGAGCCTGGGTCGAGGGTGGAGGGTGCTTTGCTGAATGCTCATTTGCTCATCCATCCGGGGCTGCAAGACCTCAGGCAGGGCTGGACCCGGTTAGTTGCTCGCTGTTTGCTATATCTCAGGCTGTTGCCCCTAACAGTGAGCTTGTAAACAATGACACCATCGTCCACAACTGCCTTCTCTGCTTTCCAGAGCTGAGGCGCTGGGAATCTGGTGGATGAATATTCAACAACTTGATTAAAAGCCAGTCTGCTCTGGGGTTGTGTGGGGTTTGTTCTTCGTGTTAAGGCAGGGCTTCACTAGAATTCTCTCCCAGGTATTTCAAAAAGCCCACTCCTGAGAGGTTGATGGGGGCAGGGACCCTGTCTATGCTATCTTCATTTCCCCCGGCACATGGCAGACACTGGCAGAGATTAAGAACCAGTCATATGTAGTCATAGGAGCGGCTGACATGTATGTACCTTTTACTGTGTGCCAGGCCCCATGCCACCCTCCAGCATGCACTGTCACAGGTTATTCCCATGAAAAGCTAAGTAGGTGGGTTCGATTATTATTATTCCCATTTTATAGATTTATTTACTATTATTATTATTATTATTGTTTGAGACAGAGTCTTGCTCTGTCACCCAGGCTGGAGTGCAGTGGCGCCATCTCGGCTCATTTCAACCTCTGCCTCCCAGGTTCAAGTGATTCTCTCCTGCCTCAGTCTCCCGAGTGGCTGGGATTACAGGTGCACGCCACCACACCTGACTAATTTTGTTTTTTCTTTTTTCTTTTTTTTTTGAGATGGAGTCTTGCTCTGTCGCCCCCAAGCTGGAGTGCAGTGGTGTGATCTCGGCTCACTGCAATCTCCACCTCCCGAGTTCAAGCGATTCTCCTGCCTCAGCCTCCCAAGTAGCTGGGATTACAGGCACCTGCCACCATGCCTGGCTAACTTTTTGTATTTTAAGTAGAGACAGAGTTTCACCATGTTAGCCAGGCTGGTCTCAAACTCCTGACCTCAGGTGATCCGCCCACCTCGGCCTCCCAAAGTTCTGGGATTATAGGTGTGAGCCACCGTGCCCGCCCTCACTGTATAGATTTAAAAACCCGAGAGGGTCAGAGTGGTGAAGTCACTTGCCAAAGGTCACACAAAGGGCAACCTGAGACTTAGGACCATTTGCCCTAAAAGAGTCCATGCTCTCCCTGCCACATGGTCCTGACGGAGGTAGCAAGCCCATGAATGAGTGAACAAATGAATAAATAAACAGTGAAGCAACTATGGTGCAGTGGAAAGAGCAGCTTCCAGTCCTGGAATTGCCACATGACCTCGGGTTTGTCCCTCACCTCTGGACCTGCCTCAGTTTCCTCACTTGTACAACAAGAGGGTTAGACCACATCATATGGCTCTCAGGGTTCTGACCAGCTGGGATTCTTAGGCAGCCACAAGCAACAAGGTGCGATCTGCCCCACCCACCCATCTTCTGAAACTGACAGGCCTCTCTTTTCACATGCCTCAAGTTCTCTGGACTGTGTGTCTGGGACAACAAGGCCAAGTTCACACAGAGAATCATCAGGACACAACTAACACCAGGCCGGGGTGCCCCAGCCTGGTGCACAGTAGACCTCCAATAAGTCCTGGGTAGATGAAGCAGCACATGTTGCTTCTTGCCCCCTTCCTAGGCACTACCTGGCCATGCAAGCTGTGTTTTGCCTCACAAACCTCCTTCCCCAGAATTCTTTCATCAAGAAAGCCAGGAGGGCCAGTGGGAAACCCATTTTGCCCCCAGCAAATCCCCACCTGGGATGCTAAGGAAATCAGCCAAAAGATGAAAGCTTCATGCCCATCATGGCATTTTTAATAACATCAAACTAATGGCTGCATCCAAAGTGTCCACTCAGATGCGGCAAGTGGGAGTCATGACACAGCCACTCCACGATGCCACAGGGGAAATGTCTTGTGATGGCTGTTAGGTGAAAAAAAAGGATAAAAAATTTATGTCCTCTGGTATTGTCCCTTCATAAAGAAAATAATAATGATGAATACTATTCTCCACGAAGTACCAGCCATCCTTTTTTTTTTTTTTTTTTGAGATGAAGTCTCGCTCTGTCGCCCAGGCTAGAGTACAGTGGTACGACCTCAGCTCACTGCAACCTTTGCCTCCCAGGTTCAAGCTATTCTCCTGCCTCAGCCTCCCAAGTAGGTGGGAATACAGGCATGAGCCACCATGCCCGGCTAATTTTCTACATTTTTTAGTAGAGACGGTTTCACCGTATTAGCCAGGATGGTCTCCATCTCCTGACCTTGTGATCCGCCCACCTTGGCCTCCCAAAGTGCTGGGATTACAGGTATGAGCCACCGCACCCGGCCTTTTTTCTTTTTTTTTCCCCAGACAGAGTCTAGCTCTGTTGCCCAGGCCAGAGTTCGATGGCACGATCTGCCTCACTGCAACCTCTGCCTCCCGAGCTCAAGTGATTCTCCTGCCTCAGCCTCCTGAGTAGCTGGGATTACAAGCATGTGCCACCACACTTGGATAATTTTTGTATTTTTAGCAGAGATGGGGTTTCTCCATGTTGGCCAGGCTGGTCTCGAACTCCTGACCTCAAGTGATCCACCTGCCTTAGCCTCCCAAAGTGCTGGGATTACAGGCGTGAGCCACCGTGCCTGGCCTCTTTTCTTTTCTTTTTTTGACACAGGGTCTCACTCTGTTGCCCAGGCTGGAGTACAGTGTGGTGCGATTAAAGCTCACTGCAGTCTCCACCTCCTGCCTCAGCCTCCTGAGTAGCTGGGACTATGGGAACATGCTATCACTCCTGGCTAATTCTTATATTTTTTGGTAGAGATGGAATATCACTATGTTGCCCATGCCGGTCTCAAACTCCTGGGCTCAAGCAATCTGCCCACCTCTGTCTCCCAAAGTGCTGGGATTACAGGCGGGAGACACCACACCCAGCCAGCACCAGGCATTTTATAAGCAAAGTCCTAAGCATTTTACACATTAACTCATTTGGTCCTTATAATGACCCTATGAGGTAGATGTGAATATTATTGCCAATTTGCAGGAGTAGAGACTGTGTGCCTCTTACTGCACAGCCAGAATTGAGATGTGAATTCCAACAGACTGGTTCTATGCCGTTAGCCACTACTTAACCTCTAAATTACACACTTTAATTATTGGATTCCTGTGCTCTTAGAAGGGTAAGGCTTTTTTTTTTTTTTTTCTGTTTTTCCTAGTTTTCTAAACTGTTGGTATGGCAGTTCTAGCATTTTGTAAACTTTTAAAGTTTTCTTTAAAGAACCGAAAGTAATAGCCACTGAACTGGAAATCAGAAACGCTTGGCTCCAGTCCCAGGCCTATAACCACTTTGCTGTGGTTCTTGGGAGAGTCACTCCACCTTTCTGATTCTTGATTTCCTCTCCTTTGAAATGAGAGGTTCAGGCCAAATCGTCTGTGAAACTCCATACAGCTTAGGACATCCAGGACTAGATTGGACACTCATCACTGACCTAGGTGACGGACAGGCAAGAAAGAGACCACTTTACAGGTGGGGAAACGGAGGTTCAAAGTAATGAAGTGACTTGCCCTGATATAAACCACACCTCCTCCTCAGGGAAGCCTTCCCTGACTACCTCCTTCAGCAGGTCAGGTCTCTGTGTTATACGCTCTCGTTGTACCCTTGCATTTTTCCTACCTAGCACGTCCACCATTTTATTTCTTTTCAAGAGTTAAATAAGAATTCTATGGCCAAATAAAATTTGGGAAATGTTAGATTAGACAAAGTTGAGTCTGTTCCAGATTTCTCAATGCCTGTATTAATGCTAACATGCTCTGATCTCCAAGAGAAAGACATAGTCAACCTTGAGCCTTTCCCAAACCTATATGATCTTAGAATCATTTAAAAGAGAAACACAGAGATTAATCTTAGTACCTTGTCAACTGTTTATCCTACACCTTGCTCCACAATGTCCTCTGGGTGGATGTTCCAATGGGGTCTTGTTCACCGTCTTTTTTTTTTTTTTTTTTTT
>NW_012122931.1:11398870-11402303 GCF_000951035.1 Colobus angolensis palliatus
CTGCCTCAGCCTCCCAAGTAGCTGGGATTACAGGCATGTGCCACCGTGCCCAGATAATTCTTGTATTTTTAGTAGAGACGGGTTTCACCATGTTGGCCAGGCTGGTCTTGAACTCCCGACCTCAGGTGATCCACTCGCCTCGGCCTCCCAAAGTGATGGGATGACAGGTGTGAGCCACCATGCCCGGCCAATCTTGTTCATTGTCTTGTTCCCCACTGAATCCTCAGTGCCTCCAGCCCGCCTGGCACATGGCAGTCAATATATCTGTCAAACAGGTGAGTGCCCAGAGGAAAGCTAGAGTTCTCAACTTTTAAATTCTCACACAGGTTAATTATAACTAACTAGTTACCTGAAAGATGCTATTTATTTATTTATCTTAGAGACAGAGTCTTGTTCTGTTGCCCAGGCTGGAGTGCAGTGGCATAATCTCAGCTTACTGCAACCTCCACCTCCCGGGTTGTTCAAGTGATTCTCCTGCCCCAGCCTCCTGAGTAGCTAGGACTACAGGTGTGTGCCACCACGCCTGGCTAATTTTTGTGTTTTTAGTAGGGAACGGGGTTTCACCATGTTGGCCAGGCTGGTCTTGAACGCCTGACCTCAAGTGATACGCCAACTTTAGCCCCCCAAAGTACTGGGATTACAGGCGTGAGCCACCACACCCAGCATGAAAGATGGTTTTTAAACTGTTGGTGGTTAAAATGTATTTTCTTCCAAAGGCACACCAGGGAACCCCTAGGGAGACCTCCATCCACCCAAATCAATCAGCTCATCATTCGCTTCCCCAAGCTTAGGGCATCTTAATATTCTGCCTCCCTGGCCTTTCCATAGGAAGGAAGAAAAGCAACTCAGAGCGACTTCTATGTGGTGAGAAATGATCTCCATGCATTTGTTAGGCTTAAAGTCTTATAGGACCTCCGTCTAAGTGAACATTCTGTCTCCTAGTCACCTCGCCCACTGATAGTGAGTATTGTGGCTGCCATGCTGCTGCTGATGGCAAATGTGAGCACCTTTTATGTGATGAGCACTTTACTAGAGGTTTCTGCTTCCCTACCAAGACATGGCATCTGTGACCTACGCCTTCCCTCCTCTCCCACTGTACTGCTGCACTCTGCAGCCAGATCCAATAGGAGAAAAGTCACAATCCCTCCATGTGCAATATTGGAAAGAGCTTAGGAAACAGACCAATCTGAACTTGACTCCTGGCTTCATGACTTACTAGCTGTGAGACTCAGGGCCAGGGTTCTAGACTCTCAGAACCTCAGTTTCATCATCTCCAAAACGAAGATAATCACATTCTTAAAATGTGTGCAAAGAGGGTTGCAGACTGAACTGTACCGTGTAAATGAGCGCATGAGACTGAACTGTACTATGTAATGAGTGAATGAGATCAGCATGCCTGGGTCCTGACTCTATACTCTGTAAATTACACAGTATATCATCTTATTTACTCTGTGCAACCACCAGTAAGGTATCCTTCTCATCCCCATTTCACAGATAAGGAATCAGGTTCAGAGAGGAGAAATTAAAGCATCCAAATCTCACTGCTGGTAAGTCAGAGAGGATTAAAACCAGTCTGTTACCTTTCAAAGCCATACTACCAACTGCCTCACCTAAAACTGCTCCCATCCCATGTCCCCCAGATTTCCCATCAGCAGTCAGGGCACCTGGGGGCAAGCCCTACCCTGCCAATGCCTGGCTCCTGTAATCAGCAGCAAATCACCTCATCTTACTAGGTCTTAAGCTTCTCATCTGTAAAATGGGCAGAAAAATCTTAAGGTAAGGTAGACACGTGACTGGAAAGATAATGCTTTGTAAACTGCTGCATCACCATGTGCAATAAGGAATATTTGGGATTTGTGCAAATGCGGTCTGGGAAAAAGGGAGAACAGTGCTACACGTATGCCCCACCCCCAATATACAGACCCTAAATGAAACTCACACTCAGACAGACATTGCCAGATTGGCTCAAAGAAGAAACAACTATGTCCATTGATCAGGCAGGCCTGGATTTTGATCCAGATCTGCAGGTAACTAGCAAAGTGTGATTTGGGGCAAGTGGAGATCATTTGGACCTCCACCTTCTCATCTGGATGGTGGGGGAAGAGGGATCATGATGCCTGGCACACAGCATAGTTGGTCCTTCCTCTGGGCTCCCTCAGTAGGTGCCCCAACGGATCACACCATGAGGAAACTGTACATGGGTCTGTCTCTATACCTAACAGGTGAATTTCCTCAGGGCCAGGACCATGGTTTATTCATCTCTGTGTTCCCAGGGCCTGGTGCCAATACATATTTCATCAGATGAAAGAATAAGAGGTACCTCTCCTGGAAATCTGATTTGTTCCTAAGTCAGGTGACCAAGCCTCCTGCCTCCCCAGGGCCAACAAAGACTGGCTCTCACTGGAGATTCTGATTCAACTATGGGTACTTACTTTTCATTTCATTTAATCTGAGTAACTGAGAGAGATGTGTGCCCTAATGGTGCCCTTTCTACAGATAAGAAATCTATGGCTCAGAGAGGGTAACTAATTTGTCCAAGACACACAGCCAGAGAACCCAGCCCAGGTCTTCCTGAACCCGGTTCCATCCCCAGCTCAAGCATTAATTCATAACTGCCCTCCCTCCCCTGGCCCCACTCCCATAAAGCAAGCTTGTCTATGCCCAGGAGGGCTTTGAATGTGGCCCAACACAAATTCGTAAACTTTCTTAAAATATTATTATTATTATTATTATTATTTTAGCTCAACAACTGTCGTTCATGTTAGTGTATTTTATGTGTGGCCCTGAACAATTCTTCTTCCAATGTGGCCTAGGGAAGCCAAAAGATTGGACACCCCTGCCACAGAGCAACTGGATTGGGGAAGGACGAAGGGTCCTACTAACCAGAGAAAAGGCAGCCCAACCCCAAGTCCTCAGAACCAACTCACCCACGGCTGAAGGGAGGGGGCGCCAAAGAGGGTCCTTGACCTAACCCCAAGAAGTCAAAGAACGAAGGAAACAGACGAGACAGACCTGCTACCCCAGCGAGTGTAACCACGTCCTCCATTCCACCAGGAGCCCAGGCCAGTGGGACTCGAAAGCAAAACGGACCCTGAGGGAGGGGCGGGCCCAGAGAGGCGCATCGGCGTCCCATTGGCCGGCGCTCCCTCCCTCTGCTACGTCACCCAATCCTCCCTTGCCGGAAGCCCGTCGTCCACTCCCCATGGGCAGCGCTGCGTAAGGGGGCGCCTCAGCAGCCTAGGGGTCCCAACTCCTGGCTCGCCCCGGAGCTGCAGCTGCGGTTGCGCCGCGTCACAGCCTCAACCCGCCCCATAAAAGGCCTTTTTTTTTTTTTTTTAATTTTTTTGGCCGGGCGCGGTGGCTCAAGCCTGTAATCCCAGCACTTTGGGAGGCCGAGACGGGCGGATCACGAGGTCAGGAGATCGAGACCATC
>NW_012122931.1:11402618-11407258 GCF_000951035.1 Colobus angolensis palliatus
CCCGTCCCCCCCCCGTCATCTCCCAGCCCTCAATCCCGGAGACCTGGGGCTGGAGGGTGGGTCAGACTGGCCTGGACTCGAATCCCACCACCTTCCCTCCTGTTGTGAGACTGTCCGGTTACTTCCCCCCTCGGTTTTCTACCGTCACAATGTGTGTCACTGGCACTATAACCACATGTTCTGAAGAATAAATTGGTTAAACTTGCTATAAAGGGAGGAGGCATTGTCTTGCCTTCTCTTTGTATGAATGGGGAAACTGAGGTCCAGCTACCAGAATAATTGCCCATACTAGTGAATTCATGCCAGCTAATGAATCTAGTTGATACTATTATTGGCTACCATCCACTGAGCAAGCGTCAGGTCGCACCACAGGCACGTCATTTCAGTGGCTCCTTGGACAACTCCACCGCATAATTTATTGTATCCATTTCATGTATGAGGAAACAGGCTACAAAAAGTCAAGTGACTTGCCTAAGACCTTAAAATGAGTAAAAGGAGGAGCTGACGGTTTGAGGTGTGGCCCACGACTCTGCCACAACTTTGGGTCATGCAGAAGCCTGAGACCTCCTCCTGTGCCTCCAGACTAGGGTTCTTAACATTCTCTGAGGGTGTGGAAATCTGGTGAAAGTTCTAGATCTTCTCTATTAAGAAGTTACTCACATATGTAAGTGCAGTTCTGCTCAGTTTCACAGGCACCCAGCCACTCCCCACCCCACCATGTCCTCTGGGCAGCCCCACCCCCACCTGCCCACCCGGGGAATCTGCCCACACACATCCCCACCACCAAACCTTGCTTCCAGGAGAGTCTGGGAGGCAGAAGATAAATCTAGAGAGATGCCTGAAGGAAGAGAGAGGGGGGAGTGAGACAGAGGCAGACAGCAAGAGAAGAGAAACTAGAGTGGGTGAGAAGCAAGAAGCAGGAGCTAACGATAGTCACCTTGGGTGGACGTCCTGGGATGGGGTGGGGCGGCCTCTAGATTTATCTGAAATGTTTGAATCTTTTATGACTTGAACATGTGTAAAATGAGTGTCACTTGAATAACAAACAGAAACTAAGAATTGTCTACAAGAAAGAAAAGAGACCAAGTATGGAGACAAAGAGGATGGAGCAATACACAAACAGAGAAACAGAGAGGCAAAAACTGAAAAATGACAAAGTAAGGAAGAAAGACTGAAATACAGATAGAAAGAGGCTGGAGAGGTGAAGAAAGAGAATGAGAAAGATAAACACACAGAGAAGCAGACACATGGTGGAAGGTCCTTCCAAGGCCCACGGCAGGGGGTGCAGGGTTCCACCCAGATCCCCGGTGGTCACAGATGCCCCCAGCCCTGGCCCTGGCTGACCTGGAGGACCCGCTTGGTGAGGCCCGTCTTTTGCGCGAGCTGCTTCAAGTCCTTGGCGTCGGGGTTGTGGTTAATGGCAAAGTAAGACTTCATGGTCCGAAGCTGGTGGTGTTTGAAGGACGTGCGCATGCGCTTGGTCTTCTGGCTGCTGGGGTATGGCTGGTCACGGTCCAGGTGCTCTGCGTCGTTTTCGTTGCAGCTTAGCGCTAGGGAGCAGACACAGAGCTGGTGGGTGAACTTCCTGACCCGCCCCCCATGCCAAATCCACCCTCGTCCTACCCGCTGCCAAACATTTCTATCCTTAACCCTGCTGCATGTCTGCAGCACAATGAACTGGGGACATTACCCCCATTTTATAGATGGAGACACTGAGGCTCAGAGAGAGTGATCCACCCAGGATAACTCTGCTAGGAACTGCAGCACTGAATCCTGGCTCTGGGAGAATCCAAAAATCATTCTGAGCCATTATGTTATGATAATAAAAACAAAAGTAGCAGCAGCAGCAACAACTGCTATGACTTGTTGATGGCTGAATGAACTCCAGGTGATGTGTTAAAGGGCTTTCCAGGCACATTTTCTTTAGGTACTTAAAACAATCCTAGGAGCACCAGGTAGTATTTTTCCCATTTTTACAGATGTTGAAACTGAGGCTCAGCAAGGGAAGTCACTTGACTTTGGACACAGCAGGACAAGGTCACTGGGCCTGCACTCCTCCTGTTTCCCAAGGCACTCTAAGGATGAGTGCTTTCCGCCATCTCCCCTACCGTGCCTGGGACTGGCACCTAGAAATTGCTGAGACAGAGACTCACGCTCATTTTGCCACATCCAAAAGTACTGAAAGACCCCGGGCCTCGGGCACTGGGCCAAAGGTTGGAAACTGCATTTTGCAGTTTAATCCTCATCACTACCCTGTAAGATGGTTGTTTCCCCATTGAACAAATGGATCAAGTTAGGCTCGGGGAAGTTCAGAGATCTGCGCAGTCCACAGAGAGTGCCAGAGTGGAAGGCGAAGGAAATCCGAGGCAGAAATAAACATGTAGTAGACACCTGTGGTGTGTGTTTGGTTTTACAAATGTCACTGTACAGTATCATTACCGCTCAGAGAGGTGGCTATTCCCATTTTAGAGATGTGGAAACTAAAGCTAAGGGAAATGAAGCAACTTGCACACAGCCACACCACTGGTAACAGGCTAGATTGATCTTGATGTGTTGAGCCTAGATTGAGCACTGGAGTCCTCCTTGTTTTCTTCCACTACACCAGGAAGGGAGGAGGGAGCCTGTCCCTATCCACAAGGGGCCTCATGGGGGCCAGGCTGCCAATGCCTGGCTGGCATTGGGGGTGGGGAATATGGGTAAAACCCTGGGTCTCAGAAAATTGCTCAGCCACTTGGCAGCTGATGGAGACCTGCAGGGCCCCTCCCAAGGTCCCCTCCTCACCTCCGGAGCCATGCCACACTTAAGGTCTTGCCTTGGGGTAAGCCTCAAAAGGGGTGTACATTCAGTCCGCCTAAAGTGGGGAACTGAGAAGGTATCTTGTGTCCTTATTACATACCCATAACAGAGCTCTGGATTTAGTAAATGAAAATACAGGTTGCCCAGTTAAATATAAATTTCAGA
The DNA here is from genome assembly GCF_000951035.1 of Colobus angolensis palliatus. Taxonomy (NCBI): domain Eukaryota; kingdom Metazoa; phylum Chordata; class Mammalia; order Primates; family Cercopithecidae; genus Colobus; species Colobus angolensis. The sequence continues at coordinate 11,405,580 of NW_012122931.1, forward strand.
AAAATAATAAATAATGTTTTAGTGTAAGCATGTCCTAAATATTGCAAGGAACATACGTATACTAAAAATGTGTTTGTTGTTTACCTAAAATTCAAATACTACAGGTGACACAGCTATGCTAAAAAATTGTCATTTATCTAAAATTCAAATATTACACGGGACACTTATACTACACATTTCAAATTTATTCGTTATTTTTCCAAAATGCAAATATTGCCAGGAACACTTACACTAAAAATGTATTTGTTATTTACCCAAAATTCAAATTTAACTGGGGATCCTGCATTTTGTCTGGCCACACTACCTCCAAAGAACTTTTATTCTGCGGGTGACCTCCCCCTTCCCCTGCCCAGGTAGGGAATAGTCCCTTGCAGAGAGAATTTGTAAGATACAGGTCTTGCCCCTGCCTTTGGAGCTGTTAGCTAGGGGCTACACCTCCTAGGGGCCTCTTTCCACTCGCACTCAGGAACCCTCACCCCCGGGGCTGCATTCCCACAGAGAGCACGCCCAGAGTGAAGAGCGGGGGGTCCGGCAATTTAAAGGGGATCAGAGGATGCCTCTGAACCTGATCCACCAGAACTGCTTGGAACCCGCTGAGGTGAGCAACCCTTTTCTTTCCCCCAGTCCCCAGCTCCACTGGGGGTGGGGCAGGCCTCCCTACGGGGTATCTTTGGGCCCATCCCTCCGCCGAGCCCCCGCCTGGGCCTGGCTGCTGTTAATGAGCTCCGTGGGGACCCCGGCGCCCCCATGGGCCCAAGGGACCTGCCCTGAGTGCCGCCTAGGTGGGGTAGTGGTGTGGGGGAGGGGGACAGAAAGGGCAGAGAAAGGAGAGAAAAGACAAACACAGAAAGGGAGAATGGAGGAAGAGAAAGAGAGAGGGGGTAGGGACGGTAGATGGACAGAGCCAGGAAAAAGAAAGGAGAGACAGAGGAAAAGAAAGCGAAGGAGCCGGGAGAACCGGAGAGCGACAGCTACAAAGACAGCAAGAAATAGACAGTGAGAGCAGAGGGGAAAGCGAGTCCCGGAAACAGGCGCAGCTTGTGGCGAGGGTCCGGTGGCCGAGCTGAATCCCGAGGCTCCAGGAGACCTGGTCCCTGCGGGGGAGGCCTTTTCCGAAGCCGTTACTGGCGGGGGAGTGGTGAAAAGGGGAAAGAAGGGGAGTGGAGAAAAAAGGAAAGGAGCCGGTCCTAAGTAGCGAGGCCGAGGCCGGCCAGAGGCGAGGGCAGGGGGCGGCGGCGGGGGAGGCAGCCGTGGGGCCCAGGTTTGGCCGGCGCCCCGAACCCCCTCACTCCCGCCTCCAGTGCCCGGGGGCGGGTCGAGATTCCCCAGGATCGGATCCGGGGAGGAGCGAGGGGCCGAGGGGAGGGGGAGGACCCGGGCTTTCTCTCTCTCTCTTTTTTTTTTTTCCTCTCAATTAGGCCGATTCAATGGAGCTAAAGAGCTCGTAAAATCATGAATAATTTACTCGTGATCTGTTATTAACCCATCGGGTTTCGAGCTCTTGTCGCTGGGACTGAACCTGTAATCAAATCTGACTTCGCCTCATTTTACTAAAGACGAGATTGTAGGTTCAATTGTCTAAATAATGGATTGGAATCAAATCAGTAATTACGCCGCCAGGCACACACACACAAAATGCTGGGGCTGGGGGAGGCCGGGCGTCCGGCCGGTCCGCGCGG
>NW_012122931.1:11407448-11412899 GCF_000951035.1 Colobus angolensis palliatus
CGCGGCCCGCGGCTCTGCTGTAAGCCCAGCGCCGGCCGCCCCGACGGCGCCCCCTCCCCACTAGGCCCCCAGCTTGCCGCCCTTAAGTAAGGTGACGCCGCGCCTCGGAGGGACTGTTCCCAGAGCAAGAGGCTTTGCAAGGGGTCCGCGTGACTGGGCCACTGGATGTGGGACACAGCCACAAACAAGCTCGTGTCCCTGCGGTCGGAACCCTGCACGCACACGCACACGACCCACGCCCGCACACCCTGCCCACGATCGCACCCTCCAGGGTCCCCGCTTTCCAGTCCTAACTGCCCCGCGGCCCACACTGCGGCTATTTCTCTCCTGCCAGTGCGGTAGGGGAGAGAAGGGCGGACGCCAAACCTAGGGAGGGTGGGCTGGGCCCCGAGAGGCCGGGGAGATCCCCTCTTTCCCCAACCTAGTCCCGTGAGCCCCGAAAGAGTAAGCCGCATAGCCACCGCTGGCGCACCGAACGCCGTTTCTCCCAGGACTAGGAGCCCCGGCCAAGGTCAGGGAGGAGGGCACGGAAATAAACAGGGACACACACAGAGACAGAGATAGAGAAAAAGGACGCAGGGAGCGAAAAGGAAAAAAGAGAGAGGGAGGCCAGAGAGAAAGTGAGATGGGCTGAATGGAGGGTGTCTCTTGTAGAGGTTAAACAAGGCTTGAAATTCAGCCTCTAGCCCATCTCGCTGGGGGAAACGGCGGCTGAACAGCAAAAAGCAGAAATAACTCTCTGTACCTTCTACTCTCTTTTTGCACAATCCTAAACCTGGCGCCGAACCTGCGTGCCCAGGAAAACAATACAGCTCCCCAGCCACCAGATGCCCTGGAGCCGAGCCCCGCGAGGTGCTTCCGAGTGGAAGTTGACCCCACTTGATAAATAGAAGCGGCTTGGTTTGGGGGGAGCCGGTCTGAACTCGGTTTTGTCTTTTTTTTTCGGGGTGGTAGGAGATTAGGGATGGAAGTTCCAGAGAGCCACATCTGTGGTAGTGCCCTCAGCAAATCTTAGATCCGCGCCACCGACCGGCCTACTGCTGCTTCACCATTTACCAAACTGGGGGCTGCGTTTTCCTCCCAGTTCCACACGCAGACACACGCCCCATGATCCTCTAACAAGCGATTTCGTTGGAGCGAACAGGGACACCCCCACCCGTCCCTCTTTTCCCTCCATATTCAACTCAGATTCTTTAAGATGAAAATAACTGACTTCTTCCCGCCGTAGCCCCCTCTGGACAGTCTTGGGTTTGTTTTTGTTTTTGTTTTTTCCACTTGTGCATTAACTAAAGGGAAAAGGAGGAAGGACACAAAATCTCCAAATCTAATTCTGTTGCAAACGAAAGAAAGAAAATAATTGCAAATAAACTCTAGTTCGGAAGCCCGGAGAGTCATAAACCTTTCCGGGCCTTGCAGACTTCGGGCAGATGTTGACGGCTCATTTGCCGGGACTCAGAACCTCTGCAGCTGTCCTGAGCAGGGAGGGGCGCGGGAGGGGGCAGAGCTTCTCCGGGAATGGCCTGAGGTTCAAAGATGCCGGAAATCCGAACCGAGCCCCCCATCTCACCCCACCCCACTCCACCCCGGCGCGAGGCCAGGCCTGCTCGGGTCTCGTCCCGCCCGGGCGCCCGCTTCCGAGGGTCGCGGCCCTCACCCCAGCAGGCGCCAGGAAACTCGGAGGAAGGAGCCCGGGAAAACTGAGACCTGGCTTTAAAGGAGGATTGGGCCGAGCAAAAGGACCCGCAGCCTTTGCTTTCCTGAGTTCCCCAAGCCTGCCGCCCATTGGACATTTCATGCCGTCAGGCGGCACACCAGGCCGAGCTCGGCGCCCCTGGCCACAGCCAGCCCTCTCTCTTGGGACCCTCGCCGCCCTGCCTTCTTCCTTCGCCGCCCTGCCTTGTTCCTCCGCCGCAGCAGCTCCCCGCCCTCAGCCGCGCCAACCCAAAGCCTGTTTGGTGTCAGCGCCGCCTTGCTTTCTCCATCCCTGCACTTCCTGCCCAGCAAAATGGGGCAAAGGCCCAAACCAAAAAGCCATCTCCAAAAAAACAGTGTATCAGAGACAAGGCCCTGCACCCGGGGCAGCAAGGGACCACTGCACCCTCTCCTCCCGCTCCAGCGGAAGACGCACAGGCTGGAAGCCCAGGGGGCTAACGTCCCTTCTGCAAGGCTTTCCGCTGCTTAAGGCTCGCTATTTGCCCAGCATACCGAGATTCACTCCAGCTCCCGGCTGTCGAGGACGCGCACTTTCCCCCAACCCTATGGGGGCGCTCCGCGCGCCACGCACTCACCAGCGTTGTAGGCCGCCAGATCCGCACCAGGGCCCGGGCTCTTGCGCTTCCTCGGCCGCCCCTTCTGCACAGTGCCCACACCATTGTAGTAGGGAAGACCCAGAGGGTTGGCCCCTGCTGCGCCTAGCCCCGCGCTCTTGGCTGCTGCGGCTGCAGCGGCCGCCGCTGCCACGTCAGCGTGGTTGAAGTGTGCGGGGTACTCGCCCTGCAGCAGCGCCTCGAAGTGCAAGCGGCAGTAGACCAGGCTGTCCTTCATGCCGAAGTGATCGCCCGTGGTCAGCATCTTGTTGCACGTGGTGCACGTGAAGCAGTTGAGGTGATAAACCAAGTCCCGAGCGCGCATCACCATCTCCGAGGCGGAGATGCCCAGGTGGCAGCGGGCGCAGCGCTGCACAGAGAACCGCCTGTAGGGACCATGGAGGGAGGGGCTGTGGGAACACACAGTTGGGTACCCCCCTTTTCCTCCTCCAGGTGCCGCTGCTACTGCGGGGGGCAATCCCCTCCTCAAGATGGACAACCCAGCCTTTATTTGGAGGATGGGGCGGGGGAGAGAGAACTAGATTTTGACCCAGGCCTGGTCCTGTCCTAAAATAGTTTCCCTTGACACACTCATGCCTACAAAGACTTCTACTTCACCCAGAGTTTCCGCAAGCCCTAGGAAAGCTTTTATCTGGGAGTGGAGGGAGACACTTACCACTTACCCCTTTCTCAACCTTTACTCCTCCCTCCAAACCAGCGCCTGGGAATCCTACTGACTTTTGTAATTTGGAAGAAACACAGAGACAGGGAAAGAGAGACAACAGAGAGAATATACATAGACCCTAACCCTAAAACTGGGGAGAAGGAGAAACAGGGAACTTGGAGTCTGCTAGTGATTCTGGTTCTTTGATCTTGGCCAGCTTTCACTCCCATTTTCTCAAAAGACCTGGAAATGCACCCACTCCCACAGCTCTCCTTCCAACTGTGTTTCTGTCCACCTTGGGCTGCCTAGGTTTAGGGGTGCCTGTTTCTATAACCTCAGATTAACTCAAGAAACTTCAAAGAGAGAGGGGAGCAAGGATCCCAACTCAAGCTTTTTTGTGGTCTAAGCTCCGAGCGGGCGGGCAGCTTCTGCTTTTTTTCAGGTTCTCTTACTTTGTAGACCTTTCCAAGAGCTCCCCAAATTGCTGCTTTAAAAGGTTATCACCCAATTTGTGCTGGCTTGGAGAAGTTGGGGCGGGGCAGGGGGGAGTCCTGAGTAGTGAACCCTCTCCTGGGAGTAAAGGGAAAGGAGAGGGCCAAACTGTAAGATTGTGCCTGAGACTGGGGGGAGGGGTCCTGAGGGGCAGTTGGGTGGGGGGCTACCTGTAGTAGTCTTCCTTGCAGTAGATGCTACCGTCTTTGCTGAAACAGGTGAGCTCCGACTCCAGGTTGAGCTTGCACTCGCAGCACTTGAGGCAGCGCATGTGCCACTGCTTGTCCACCGCCAGCAGGTAGTAGCGGTCCGAGATCTTGCCCCCGCAGCCAGCGCACAGCGCTGCGCGGTCACTGCTGATGGACGGCATGGTCTGCGAAGGGAGGGAGGCGGAAGACGGCAGCGCCTGCGTCAGCCAGCGGCCCCTGCGCGAAACTGGCACCCACAGCTCCCTCTGTGGCCTCGGCTAGCCCTGAACGCGGAGGGGGCTGCCAAGGCATGCGGCGCGCTTCCCCCCACCCCAAAAGGCCCATTTTCATTTCTGGGCGGTTCAGAACCCAGACCTGCCAGCGCAGCCCCAGCCTGCCACCGGCCCAGGCCGGGATCCTGGCCTAAATGGCTCTCCTGCTTACCTCTCTCCCTTCCAGTCCTCCCTGTCCTTTCCCCCAGAATGCTCGGGCTGTGTTTAGGGACCAGGACAGCTACTCCAGTCAAGCCCTCCAAGAGCTTTCCCTAAACTGCTTCTTAAATGAGCCGGGGGGCAGGGGGTAAGGTGACCATTAAGTTACCCTCCACACAGACTCCTCTTTGGAGAGACAGCAGAGTTCCTGGGCCCCAGCTCCAGTGATCCCTGGATCCTTAGGCCAGAGGTTAAGGCCAGGACAAGTCAGCCAACTTCTGGCTCCTCTGCCACAGGGGCTGGGGCCCTCTTGGGTCCAGGGATGAGGTGAGTGGGGTGCAGGGACACCCTCAAAGTCCCTGGGTGAAGGACAGGTTCAACCCAAATCCTCCCCTATCCAAACTGACCAGCAGAGAAGGTCTAACAGAAGAAGGGCTCAGAGGCTGGGAGGCCACTGGGGCCGCTGGTCCTGCTCCCGGATCAGAGAAGCTTCTCCCGTGCTTCCCACCTCCGCGGCCTCCTAAAGGTCACTTCTGGGCCCGCTACTTGGGCAGTGTCTGCTCCTCTGGCCCCCAGGGAGGTCTGAGGCGAGGAACTGGCTATTTGGGGCTGGGCCCGCGGAGCCAGGTGTAGAGATCCGAATGGAGTCTCCTTCGGCGAGGGCCAGGCCAGAGCCTGAACTCCCAGCCCTGACCTGGCTAAGTCTGACCAGTCAAAGGTCTGGGGACGCGAACAACGACAAATGTTGGCCCCGAAGGCTTCGGCCTCCGAAACCGCGCAGGAGGTTGAGGGAGATCCCCGATTGCCTGAAAGCTGAGAGCGGCCCAAGCCGGCTGGAGCCCCAGTGCTCCCGGCTGGTTCGCCTTTCCCTGGCGCCGCCCGCGGCGCCGCCAGCAACCGGAGCCGAGAGGTGGAGGAGAGCGCGGGGCTGTCGACCCCGGCGCCCGGCAAGGTAAGAAGGAAGCTGCCCCGGGCCGCGGATGGGACTTCGCTTCCACTTCCGAAGAAACGCTCTCCTCTACCCGCCAGGGCGGAGATTTCGGTTTCACCCTCGTTTCCCTTCTCCGTCCCAGCAGCCGGGTTTCCCCTGAACCGGGAGCCACTGGCCGTGCATTCTGACCGAGGATCCCCAGCACCCAGTCCCGTGCCGCACGAAGGACGCTCCCCAAACTTCGGGGAGCAGAGGCGCTGACTGGCCTGGCCCCATCCCAGCTCTCAGCCCCGACCCCACAACCGCGCGCCTACCGTCTCGGTGTCGCCGCGGTCGATGGCGGAGCTGATGGCGGGAGCCTCGCTCTTGGCCCTGCGGTCCATCTCGTCGATGACCCCGTGCACCTCGGGGCCCGACAGACTGTGGAACAGCATCGCGG
>NW_012122931.1:11413294-11424924 GCF_000951035.1 Colobus angolensis palliatus
AAAGCAGGGGCGCAAACTCTGCCCGAGGCGGCGACGGCTGGGCTCGGGGTTCACCCAGAAGCTGCTAGGTGCCCGCGGCGGCCCAGCTGCCTGGACCCCTCCCCTCCCTGGGGTGCGCCCCCAGCCGAAGGCGACCCTCTTGGGCGCTGAGTCGGCGACTGGAATAGGGGTTTCTCTGAAGCCTGCGAGCCGAGCCGAGCCACCGGGAGAATTGAAGAGGAGGAGGAAGAGGAGGAGGAGGCGGCGGAGGAGGAGGTGGAGGAGGAGAAAAAAGAGGAGGAGCAGAGTGGGAGGAGGAGCCGCCGGCCGCGGGCCCAGCCGCGCGCAATGCTCTCCAAGCGCGCGCCTAGCCCAGCCCCGGCTCAGCAGTCCGCGCCAGCGCAAGCCTCCGCGCCTTTTCTACAGCCGCGCCTGACATCACGTCCTGCCGCCGTGCCATTGGCCGCTCGGCGCCCCAGGCCCTGGCAGCGCGTGCTCCGGGAAGGCGGGAGACCCCAGAGGGAGGGGAGAGGCAAGAGGAGCAGAGGAGAGTCGAGATGGTGGGAGCTGGTGGGCGAGGCTGGAGGGTGGAGTGGGGGGAAGGCAGGGAGGAGGGAGAGCGCGGGGTTTGGAGTTTTTAAAATACGAACAGCTTCCTGCGATATCTTCAGAAAGGAAAATTAAACCCTCTATCCTAAGAAGGCGCAGCAAGGGGATGCTCGTCTCACTGCAGTCTCCCCTCGGCCTGGAGCCGCGGCCTCCGGCACCCGCCTGGGAGGCCCGGAAAGGCAGGCCTGGGGCAGAGTTGCAAGAGCCTTCGGCCGTTTCCCATCGAGCTCCGCCTTCGGCCCGGGCTCTGCACAGCGGGCTGCAGGCGGCCGGGCAAGCCTCCTGGGTACCCGGCTGAGCCTGAGAGGCGAGACCGGCGGGAGCTGTGACTCCAGGGGAGGGGGGCCAGCCAGCATATCCACGCTCCAAGCCCGCTAGGGCCCAATCTGCAGCCCAGCGTGTAGTTTCTCGCTCTTCCCGTTCTCTCCCCAGCCTGGAAGAGTGGGGGCGAGCATGGCTTTAGGAACTCAAAAAGACCAGGGTTCGAGTCCTAGCTCTGCCATTTACATGCACTGTGAACTTAAACAGTGACTTTTCCTCCCTTAGCCTGTTTCTGACCTTTATAATGGGAGACAAGAAGCTCTCCTCCGCATGGATGTGTTGAATGAAAGAGACTATAGATGTAAAATGCCTGGAACATAGTAGGCACTTAGCAAATTATTTCATCACCCCCTCTCCTTTTCCATTAAAAACTTTCTCTCTCCAAGATACATTCAATATCAGTGAGGTTCTTAAAAACCACAGGCCCATTCTCTGCCCACAGGGCACACCTTGTCTCAGACCCCGCTGATGGCGCGAGTCCTCCTTATCCGCCTGGCTGTACCAGCTCACCAGGGGCCAACAACCTAGCGTGCTGGGTAAATCCCAACTGCCACCCCCAGCCTCCAGGCTTCATGCTCACCCTAGAGCCTCCTGGGGACCGGAGGGAAATGCTCAGGTGTCTGGTGGGGAGGGATTTAGGAAATAAAATGATTGTAGACAAAAACTGAATAAACACGTCAGTTACAGAGTCCCATTTGGGTCTGCTTCGGAGGCAGGTTTGGCTCTGTCTAATAGGGACAAGGCGGCTGTCACTGAAATGACTTGTTGCCAGGACAGGTAAGGGGATAGTCAGGAGCTGCGGTTTACCTCACAGGGTACAGAGTTGAGGATGAAATCATGTTTTTCACATGCGTAACTTTCACATACAAATATATGTATGCGTGTAATGCCCAAGCACATGAACTTGTGTTCATGTGTGCAAATACACATGTTCATCTCTGTTGGCAAAATCACAGCCAGCACCACTATAGAGCTAAGGTCTTACACATGCGCATCAGGTGTAAGTGTCCAGAGCTGGGAAGAAGGATGCAACTGCAGAATGGTAAATTGCACGTTATACCTGCACTTGCGTGCTCAGGCGATTCTACTTAAATCACTGCAAGTGCTCCTACGAGGTCGTTTTGCATATTTGAAAAAACTTGAAGTTACAATTATATGTGTATGTGCTGCATGTGTACAGATGCCCCAACGCGAGGGAAGGACCACTAAACCCAAAGACGCGCGTGCCCGTGTGTTCACACAGACGTGTGCTTCGGCGCCTGCACATGGCCGGCGCGCAGGCACGCGGACGCCTACACGGATACATAGGCATGTTTTATTGATGCATCTGGGGCACTTTCTTTCAAAGAAAGTAAGGAATGAAAATCCAATCTAAGAGTCACCAGGGTTCATCTGGAGGTCGCCCAAGGGGTAGAAAAAATTTGTAACGACGCTAGAGTGTTTGTCCTTGGTGCAACTCCGCTCCCGGGAGGGCTGGATACAATACGTTTTGAAAGCTCGAGGGGCTGCCTTAGGATCTGGGGGCGGGGGGTGGGGTACTCAGCAACTCTTGTCGCGGGCTGCTCTAGAAACGTGGAAACACACTGTGCGACTTTCCACTCCCCCGTACACGCGATTCAGTCGCCACCTCTCGGACCAGCAGCCCACGTCCAACGCTGGGCCGACCCCAGATACTCAGGCAGTCGGTATTCCCGCCCGGTGAGCTTGTCTATTCATCCCTCTGCATCAGGCTGGGACGCGCTCCGTCTTTAAGAGGCTCAAACGCATCTCCTGCCGCGGGGCGGGATCTGGGCGCCTGGGCCCCGGGGTCCAGAGGCCGGTAACTTTGCTAATCTCCCCCAGTGGCGGGGAACGTCACGCAACCGCTGAGCCCTGTCCGCGGAGACTAAACAAGGAGAGGAACAGGCTGTAAACACACATCCTGACACGTGAGTGACATTTACGCGGTGCGAGAAGCTGCAGCCAAGGGAAAGGCAGGGGGTGGGGGGAGCGGGCACCGACAGGTAAGGAACCTTCGCAGGCGCCTGAAACGGCAGCCCCTCGACCTCCCCCTGCCCCTGAAAGTGGCAACGAATCCCTAAGTCCCCCGAACCTGCCTTTTGTGGGAGGTGACAGGTGAACGGAATTCAGGTCTGGCCACTCTCGCCGCTGCCTACCTCCCCACCATCTGCTTCCTCGCAGACAAGCAGACCCGGCGCATAATGAGGTAGCAGCCTCCAGCCGGCCACCGTGACTAACTCAGAACAAAAGCGCTCCCTCCACGCCTCCTCCAACAAAGGGGCCACCAGCCCTGGCGCTCCCCGAAGGCTGCGGGGCTCCCGGCTGCCGGCTGCGGAGCTGCCGCGCGCAAACTTCCCGGGGTTCCCGGGGCTGCTGGCGCCACGGAGCCGGGGCCGCGAAGGGAGGAAGCGCAAGCCGCGCGGAGAAAGTGAGGCCAGACCGGGCGGGGGAGAAGGGAGGGAGCCGGGCGGCCGCGGAAGGAGGGTGATTGATCAGTGCGCGGTTCCCGGCGCTCTGTCCCGTTATTAGAGGCGGCCAAAGCAGGGCCACGCAATAACCTCAGAATCGCCAACTAATTGACGCTGCAGGCAACTACTTCATTGTGCGCGCTGGTTTTATGTCTTCATAGCCGGTGATTGACAAGGTGTAATTAGTCATCTCACTCGGTGATAAACATGGGCACCCTCCTCCCGCGGCATCAGGCCGTGTGTACCAGCAGAGGAAGCGATAGTTGACGCTGATATACCATTAAATCAAAATGAAGACGTTCAGAAGTGTGTGTTTGCTGTGACGCTGTGATGGTTTATTTCTCAAATACGGCACCAACAGATTTACTTGATTTGCAAGTTAACTACAACATTAACTGGTTTTATTTATTTTGCCTCTTCTTTCCTCTTCCTAGGCAGGGATGTTGCTCTTGGAGAATGTGAAGACAGTTTGCTTCTTGACAAGCGAGCGAGCGGGCGCCCAGATTTTTGCAGCCTTTCCGAGTCTCCCCCGAGGGAAAGGCGGCAGAGAAAACGCCGGATTTGGGAGCCACCAGGGAAGGATCCGCGCAGGGGAGCCGCCCTCCTTGGCCCCAGACCCGCCTGCCTGGGGCCCCCTTTGCTCACTGCCAATGTATGGTCTGAAGCTCTGAGGATGGTGCTAGGGACTGGGGTCGGGGGAAGCCTCTTGAATAATAACTGCGAAGAAGAAAGAGGCAAGAATGTTCCCCTAACCTTGAAGCAGAAAGGACTGTGTTCTTAAAGCTGTTGGCTGCAGTCACAGGGCCAGTCGCCCGCCTCTATTCCCAGAGTAAAGTGTAGCATCTTCTGTCCTCCTGGCTTGCTTGCACCATTCAGCAAATTATACTCCTTCCTCACCAAAGTGGAAATGCTCAGGGGTGTGTGTGTGTGTGTGTGTGTGTGTGTGTGTGTGTGTATGTGTGTGTGTTCCCTCTACACTGAGGCTGCTGTTAGAGATGTTACCGATTTAAACCTTCCAGAAACCTGGAGGTTTACATTTTGTAAAGGGAGGGGACAATCCTCATCTGTCTCAACCCCAATTCTGGTTAGAGTGGCAGGGACTGAACAAAGCCACCAACATGCAAAAATCCATCTCCAGAGTATCATACATGCCCCCAGGAAACCCCCAGTGGGATATGCTTCCTGCACTTTCCCCTTCTCTCTAACCTCTGTCTCCTGTTTGTAAGGCAGAGGAAGGGTGATTCCTTGCCACTGCACAGGAATGCAGGGTTACGGTTATCTCCAAGAAAGGGTGGGGTGAGGCTGAGTCACAGGGAGAGCAGAAAAGCCCTGTATCTTCAACGAGGACCCCCCCACACACCTTTTCCAGGCTTGTGGGCCTCATTCAGCAGAGCAGGGAGTGTTTTATATTGATGTGAGAGGCTGTCAGTCAGCAGCAAATCAGTTCAGGCATAGCTATCTCCTTCTTTATGAAATCAGCTCATTGCCTTGGTCACACTATACAGAAAATCTGCTTATCACCGCTATCGACAATAAAAACTAGTGGAGCCTTAGTTGTTTCCGAAGAGGAACCCCGTGTCTGTGACACTAGAATAGCTAAGTAGCTTGGCCTGTTGCAGGCAAAGAGGAGCCCAATTCCTCCTCCTCTTCTCCCTGCAGCAATCTGAACAATTCTGAAACCGCCTCCCTGGGCGTCAGCTGAGCAGGTTGGGGAACTAACCAGGGCTCTCTCTCTAGGGCCCTGTTAAATGCACTGAACTTAAAATGAAACACGAAGTGTGAATTTCAGGTTTGAACATGATGCATCAGGAAACGTGGAGGTTGGCAGCCCTTTTCCTCCCTCCTGCTTTTCGGTAGCAGGTATTAATATTGTATTAAATGTTATGAGAAAGTAAAGGCTGTGGAGAGGAATGTGCTCAGATGCAATTTTGTCAAGGTTTTTATCTGTGATTATGATTCCAGATGTAGAAACTCCCGGAGGAGGGAAATGAGGGGCTGCTGGCATGTGACATGTGTTTTAAGGTGTTTGGCAGTGTTTCTCAAAGTGGTGACAAAATGTGCAATTTTATTACATGGAATTGGTAAAAGAAATATGAATACTAGGTCAGAGATTGTTCACCTCAGCAAAAGGATTTACCATTATTGATTAGGGTGGGGAAAGTTTGTATCTAGGCCCTGCTTAAATCACATTGTCAACAGTATAAATCTGTCAGATCAGATTTTTCTTAAAGAACAATTGTAACAAAATACACTATAGCTAATTGCATCCCCTCACAGCTAATTTCCACGCAAGGATGTAAATTTTCCTGGAAGCAAAACCAAAAAAAAAAAAGTAAATGTTGCAAAAGATGCCATTTTTTCCCCAACTGGTATAACTACAGTCATTTATTGACAATCATTTCTTTTTAATCTAGCCCAGAGTAATATCCAGTCCTGGAAGGGCTATTTTGCTAACCTGGTTGCTCTGCAAGCCTTTCAGGTTGAAGCACAAAAAAAACCAAAAGAACAAAAAACAAAAAACAAAAACAAAAACAAAAACAAACAAACAAAAAAACCCCGCAACAAATTTTCTCATATAGGAAACCACAGTTTGCTTAAAGGAGAATCCGAAAGATTTTGTATGGAGAAAGTGGGGACGGGGGTAGAAGAGGAAGCAGATGAACTCTTGACTGGCTGACAACTCATATTTCCAAGCACTTGAGACCAAACATTTTTCCTATCACAGCCCTTGTTCATTCAAAGGCATCTCTGCCATCCTTTTCTGACAGCAGGACACTTCTAAACTCCATTTCTAAGCACAGGTTTCCCCATAAACCTTTTATGAGCTTCCCATACACTAACACCAATCGACTGGATTGCCCAGCCAGCACTGACTAGACAGGAGGTGGGTTTGGTAAACATTTCTACATAACAAAAAGGAGTTTTTAGCTAAAGATGCTGGACTTGGCTCCTCCTTGGGTCCTCAATCAGAGGACAAGGGTCTCTACCCACTTGCTGGAGCCACTGCTTTACAGATCACCCCATATCTAGCATACCCATTCAGCCCCAGCCTCTCCTTAGTCCAGGCTAAAGAATGTTGATTTGAGCTTCCCAGCCACTGGCACTATTTTATCATCACAAAGCATACTAGGCTCCCAGCACAAAGTGCAACTTCCTAGGAAGTAAGACAATTCCTCTCCTAGAAGATGATGTAGGACATGGTAGTTTTCTGAGGGGAACAGCGAGATTGCAGGGGAGGAAAAATGCCCAGTGTGGCCACCATCTCCCACCCTGCACTTTCAACAGGACCCCTCCCACGCCCGAGTCCAACTTTCCACTGGTTTGATTAGCAAATCTCTACTGCTTTTGGGAAGTTGGCATTGTCTCTTTAGGTGAGGAATGAGTCATTTCCCACATATGCTTCAGCTGAAGCTCAGTCCCTTGGCACCCCTCCCCAACATTTTTATTCTTCCATTAATTAAAACAACTAATGTCCCATTGATTATCTTTGCATGAATGAAAATCATTACAAGCCCTTGCAGGTATATGAGAAATTCTGTTTGCTTAAGTATTCACACTTTGATTTCCTATAGGCTAATTTTCTCAAGCATAAAGAAATTCAAACAAGACAAAACAAAAACAAAAACAAAATCTCCTGACACTTTGCAATAAAATATGAATGCTAGTTGTAATGAGCTTGTGCCGATCTCTTGCAGGAAGAAACGCTCAGATGGCCCTGTTTCAGTGCTGAATTTTACTATCTGGTAATGGATTCTAGACAGTGAAGGCAAACATGGATAGGTCATCAGACTCAGGTTTTGAATTTGTGCTTGTGTTGAGTCAGATGAGCTCACCCAAATTTACTTTTAAGTTACCATGTCAGCCCTCGAAAGTGAAAAGGCAGGGGACAATCGACACTATTTGGAATTTCCCAGCTACTTGGCCATTTCAGCTTGCGTCTCCATTTCTGGGGGCTGCCATAATTAGAGCGATCTATTTTGCATTTACTTCTCTTTGCGAGCACTACATTATTCACTCTTTCCTGTGCTTATTAAACAGTGCCACCTGCACCAAATTCAACAAAGCTCTTCCATCAATCAGGCCCAGCGAAGGATCCCAGACCATATATTATCATTAATTGAAGCTCAGTTGAATTGTTGACGATCGAGTCAACAGTAAAAGCAACACATTTTCTAAGACCTGTTTATAAAAATATTTTAAACAAAAAAAATGCATTCCTCAAATTGTCATCTTTTACAAACTCATTTCATTCTTTCTGTACAGTAATTCAAGCAGCAATTAGCAAGTCTTTTAATTAATGAACTATTCCCTGGGTGTCACCAAGGTGCCTGCAGCACAAATGTCCTCCTTCATAGGTACCAGCAGATGCAGTCAATAGTTTGTCCCCCAAAGCCTTAGAAACTGACCACCTCGATAGCCCTAACACTATAAAAAGGATCTGAAGAGCCAAAGGCAAGGCTGGAAAGCAGAGGACAATTTTCAGGAAAAGAGCCATGGAGAGTATGAATCCAGAGAAAGGGAGAGACAGGAGAAAGGGAACCAGCAGCAGAGGGGAGAGGCAGAATATCAATGTCTAAAGACATCCATGGCTAAAGAAAGGCACAGAAAGTTTCTAGCTAAGATGGGATCATCTCTGAGCTTCAGCTACATTTTAAAGGAACTCTACATCCTAATGCTGATGATTTACACATCTTTAAGAGGCTCAAACCTCACTGTGGCTTGTTCTTTTAAAAGCTTCCTGCTTTGTTCAAAATACTGCTTATCTTTGGTATTGTCAACAGCTCTGCTCTGGGAGAGATTAATTAAGTGATAGGTCAGACACAATGAGGTGAAAGGGCATGTCCACCCAATCAGGACTGATTCATCCGTTTCTAGGTGGATCAACTTTTTTGAGGGATGCCAATTTTGGTTCAATTTCCACGGGGTTTTATCAATAGGGATGCCTCAGCTCCTCCATTGAGGGGCACTTAGCTGGTAAAGACTGGTCTGCAGATAGAAAAATAAAAAATCTACACTTTGTTTTTTTAAGATGTGGAAACAAAACATAACTATTAATTGTCTGTATGCTTAAGTTTTACCGATCTGGGAGAAGGCTGATTTCTTGAATCCTCTTACAAAATACAAAATAGCTAACTGGGTGGTTGTAATTAAGATTGCCATGCACCACAAAAAAATAACAATAAAAAGTTCGCTTTCTCTCCTCCCACTCACTGTTTTTCATTGCTCCTTTCTTTCAAGTCCACTTTTAATTTCTAGAAGGTAATATCAGAGAAAAATAGAAAGGGGATGGGGGGCGGTGGAGAGAGAAGGAATGAAAAAGAAACAGAGACGTTTTCAAAGTGTCATCAGCCGAATTTTTCCAGACCAATTAGTTTACCTTTAAATCTCCATCCTTCACCCCTTCCACACCTTTCTTAATAGATCTTTAGACTGGTGAGAAATTCGTGCATTGGGAAGGGTCATGTGGTTGGTTTACCATGTTCCTAACCAGAAGGGTTTTAGGGACCTTAGATCCCACTCCTAGAAATGACACCCTCCCCATCTCTCTGGCAGTCTGGGTCAAAATTGTGGTTGCAAAATTGTGTGTGTGTGTGTGTGTGTGTGTGTGTGTGAGAGAGAGAGAGAGAGAGGAAGTAAACTCCCAGCCTGTAAATAAGGCTAGGCTCAGGTAAGGTGACTATTATTGGCAGACCCCAAACAAAACATTTGGAATATTTTTACTGTATTTTTGAACACTCTTGCAAATGAGTCTCACATTTGTAAAATACCTTTCCAAGGTATTTTGGGGGTAGGGAGGAAGTATGGGGGTGAACAATGGTTTGGGTTTATGTAACTGACCAGCCATTTCCCCTTCTCCAAAGAAATGTAGAAGGCTAGTTTCTTAACTATCCAATTGTTTAAATCATCTGGGATCCATCTATATTTATAAAACTGAACAGAAATACTTAACAGCCTGATCAATAGCCATTGACCGTTGGTGCACCTCGCACCCTAACATGCACAGCTTGATCATGTATATTTGATCATTGAAAAATTCAAAGCATCTTGCAGAAGTGTATCAAGCTTCCCATAAAATAGTCTGTCTCTTTTCGTGGTCTTAAAAGAGTGTGTTTTTCTCTCTCCTGCATTTATTTATCTATCCACCTATTTATCTACACACACACACACACTTCCCTTCCTGGAGAATTTATTGCTCATATATTTGATGAAGAACAAGGTAATTAACTGCCTGTGAGGCTGTACATCTGGGCGGCACTTCATATCCATTGCAATAATAAAACACTTTTTTCACATTTTAGCAAAAGAAAGGCTAGTCCTGCCCACAGATTCAGAGGACCCCAGAGTCTCTCTCTGCAAAGTCTCCTTGTTATAAATCCTGCCTCCCTCTTAAGTGATGGCAAGCACAATTGCACCAAGGGGCACTAAGTTGATATGTGCAAAAGCATCACTGGAAAAGCTTGTCCCTTCTCAGAGCTTCAGCATCAGCTTGTGGGGGTTTGAAACAGACACAGCTGGCTCCTCCATCCCCAGCCTGCTTGGCAGCAAACCGGGGCAAGAGTCCAAAGGACTTATCCTGTGAAGGGCCACAGGTAGAAGAGATATATTTTGGGATTCCCAAGGGTTGTTGTCTTGAGCATGTGCCACTAAGAACTAATTACTCCCAAAGGACCCGATCCTGCAGATTTTTCTGATATTCTGGGGTCAAAAAATGGATTCCAAGTTTCTCCAGAAGGTATCCCAGATCCATCCAAACTACTCCAAGATCCTGGCCAGAGGAATACAAGCTGGCATAAGCCTGCTCCAAGCCCCCAGCACAGTTCTTATAACCCCAACCTCAGAGGCCACCCCTACCCCCCAACCAAACAAATTACCTGCAGAACCTCCCATCTCGGGAGTCCCCTGCTCTGTATTCCCGACCGCTCCCCGCACAAATTATTCGGGGCCCTTCCTTTTAAAAGCAGCAGCATCTGGGCTGAGGCTCCCTCTTTTAAAGGGTGGGGGGAGGCTTCATATGATAATATGTGTAATATGATATGGAATGACAGAATGCATGACAGTTGCCCATAATACAGAGAAGTCAGTCAAAGGACAGAGGGGACATTTGGATAATTACCATCTATTGGCTAGTCAATCACGCGAACAGAGAGAAACTGCACAAAACCCACAATGGAGTTGGGAAACAAAAGAGACCCGAGCCAGACTCAGGATTAACCGGTCTAAAGCGATCTAAATGCTTTTGTATCTGAAGAACTGAGGCTCCCGGGTTGCCCCCCCCTCAACAATCCCAGGGAACTAATTGCGGGGATCAGAGTTAAAGCTCTCTCCCTCCTTTCCCATTTCTCTTTGTAGACTGCTCACCACCCAGAAAAAAAAAAATGATTTCTCTCTCTGTGTTCATTAAACTATTTTAAAGTTAAAGATGTGGGGGAGGGGGATAGATGTAGCCCCTCAGTCCAGAAGCTGAGATTCCTCTGCCAACGAAGAGGCTGGGACAGTCTCGGTTGGTCTCAATTCTTTGTTTCAGGGTAAAGTCTTCCTTCCTTGCCCCGTGGAAACAAATGCCCCATGCACCTGGGCTTCGACTGGGCAGCTGCCCCTTTCCTGCGGGCTGCCAGGGATTGCTGGTGCCTTGCTTTGGGTGAGGAGTCCCCATAGCTGGCCCGTGCACTAGAAAAATACAAGGTAGATCCCTCCAGCTGAAGACAAATTGATCTGCACAGCCAGGATTAGGGGGGTGAAGGGCAGCACAAGAATGGGTCTAGCCTTGGAAATGGGAAAGTGAGCCACAGAAGGTGCTTGCAAATTGTGGGAACAGAGAATTTCCTTTGAAACTGGGGAGTGAGAAAGAGGAAGAAAATCCTTCTAAATTGGGGGAGGGAGAGGATGTGCTTAACTGGGAAAGAGGAACGGGAAAAGACTCCTGCTTGAGAGGAAGGGAGGCAAAGAGGTGATTCCTCAAAAGAGACACAGGAAAATAATGTCTATAAAATGTTAGGGATTCGGAGAGGATAGTGACAGAGGAAGAGAATTCCTTAAAAGAGAAAAAGACCCGGACAGAAGATCTCTGTACCTGAGAGTGACATTCCCCCACGCTCCAGACACAGCGGCAACTGCCAGCCACTTCCCACCGGGTCCTCTCTTTGACAAGCCCAACTCGCCCAAAGCCCTCCTGGCCCCGACGGGGCCCTCGCGTGCTCCCGGCTCGGTGTCAGCGGTGGTTCCCGGTCCGGGTCCGCGGGTGCCTGCCGTGGC
>NW_012122931.1:11425644-11430233 GCF_000951035.1 Colobus angolensis palliatus
CCGCCCCCTGCTCCGTGGCTGTCACCAGCTCCGGCGGCCGGTACCCCCAGCCGTCCCCGCCCGCCTCCCCCTGTCTCTCTCCATCTCCCGGTCTCCGCGGCGTTTCTCTGCCTCCTTCCCCGCCTTTCCCGGCCTCTCTGGCTGTCCCTGGCTCTCTTCCTCACTGACTCTCTCTTTTTCTCTTACCCCTCTCTCCTCGGCTGCTCTCACCACTTCCTCCCTCCCTCTCCGGCTTCCTTCTACCTCCCCTCACTCTCCCCCCCCTTTCTCGCCTTGCTCTGGGGGACTTGCTATCTCTTTCTCTGTCTCTCCTTGGAACAGCGGCCCCCAGAATGCAATTGAAGCCATTTCCCGGCTTGGAGTCACTCCCCGCCGGGGCTGCAGTTTCCTATCTCTAAAAGGAGTTGCTGAGCAGCTCTAGGTGGGGTGGCCCATGCCTCTGGTCTCCTGTTGAAGTTCACGCCTCCTCAAATGCAGCGGCCACCCAGGGCTCGCTGGGTGCCACATATGCCCCACAAAACACCTCTCCTCAGCCTCGAGGACAAGTATCAGAAGCCAGTATCAGAGGCCAGTTCCGCGGGAAAAGTCAGTGGTGGTTTCCTCCAGGGTCCCTAAAGCCCCTCCTGAAAAGTGACTGTGGTTCCTCTCCCCCTGTCCTCAGGTTTTGACTGGGCACAACCTGAGTTGGATCTGATAGGCCCTGTCACTTGCTGGTTCCTCCCTGGTTGACACCAAGCAGAGGGGCAACGCTCTCTCCCTGTCCTTAGACCCAGGCAGGCGTAAAATCTATCCTCCCTCCTTCCCTCCCCATTCCCCATCACGCCATGATTGACTTTTAAGCTATGTTTGCCTGGACTAGTGTGGCTTCAGAGTCAGAGAGATGTGAGTTCAAGACCACTTGCTCGGGTAAGTCACACTGCTCCAAGTTTCAGCTTCTTCATCTGTGAAATGGGAGCAATAACTACCTCCTTTTCAGGATTGCCATTGGGGTCATTTGTGGAATCCATAAAGTGCCCAGTCTATCCAGCTTTTATTCAAGCTTTTTGCTTGGCACTGAGGAGACAGCAATTCACAGGGCAGGCATGGTCTCTGCCTTCATGCAACTTGCATTCTAGGTGGCAGACAGACTGTGGACAGCAATTACACAATTTCATGACAGTTATACAAGTGCCGTGGAATATAGAGAGTACAATGAGACCAGTTATCCAGGGAAACTGACCTGGTCTGGGGCTCAGGAAGGCCTTTCCCAAAGTGCGATTGACATCGAAACTGAGACCTGAAGTCAGCTGGGGCACCAGGATCACGGTTGGTAGGAAGTGGGCAGGGGATGCTAAAAGAGCTGGTGGAGGGAGAGCGTTCCTGGCGTGAGGGAGCAAGGCCAGTGGGAAATCCTGAGTGGCCGGTGTGGGGTGGGGAGCAGGATGAGCCTGCATAGGTGGGCGGGGCCAGGCGTGGGCAGGCAGTGTCTTGTAGGCTGTGCTGGGAAGTCCCTGCCTCAGCGCATAGAAACTGCTCTCCTGAACCCTCAGTCACATGAGTCTGGATTTCTGAGCTGGAAGGAAAAAGCCAGGCCAACATGCAGACTCATTCTTTGCTTTTGGTTATTCCTGGGAGCTGCCATCTCTTCTTCCCTCCTCTGCTATGTCCCAGCACTGTGTACCCAAAGGTGTCATTGCCTACTATGGCATCCATGCCCCCACCCGAGGGTGGCCTCCCTGGCAGCACATGCTCAGGCTTGGTTTCTCTCTGTGCCCTTAAATCAGGCCCACAGGAGGCATCATCCTTGGCCACTGAGCCCCTGCTGTGTGCCAGGCCTTGTGCTGGGCATGGCCCCGTCCTCGCAAAGCACTCCTTTTTCTGGGAAGACACTTTTGAGCACACAGGGCTGCAATGACCATGATGAAGGAGTCCCATGGGGGACCTAAGGCATCTGGAAGCTCTTTGAGGGCAGGTGCATCATGTGTTTTCTTACCTGGCACCATCATTAGGGTGTGGCACTGTGTGTGGCACCAAGGTGGACACTCGGAAACATGTATTTGGAGGATGAAAAAGAAAAGCGGAGTTTAAACACAGAAGGATGAAGACTCAGTAGGAGCTCAGAGAGCCACAGGAAAGGGGGAGGAGACCTGCCTCTGAAGCTCTGTGAGGAGGAGGCAAAGGGCTCTGTAGTGGGAGGGAGCTGATGCTTCTGGGGCTCCTCCTCCTGGGGCCAGGTGGGTGCTGGGCACTTTTGTGCAGTTCGCTGGGCCAGCCTCCACAGCGCTCCGCCTCGAGGGCACCATTGACCCTGCTTTTCTGTTAAAGCGCTAGGGTCCAGAGGGGTTGCGTCACTGGCTTTAGGTTACACAGCCAGTAAAAGCCTGTGCTCAGATTTGAACCCTGGTCCGCCTGCTCCTCTTTGCTAAAAGGAGGGAGCAAAAGAGGAGGAGAAGGCAGAGGAAGGCGATGACTGAGAACAAAAGAAGAGCAGTGGCAAAGGAGTGAGCTCCACGAGTAATTTTTCAACTTAAAAACAATTCCCATTTCCCAGCCCTGCAGAGGCAGGCGCAACGGATCTGAGGCGAGGCCGGCCCTCTGACTCGCAGGAGCCTGCCGAGGGGCCCCGGCAAGCTGCTTCAAAGTCGGCCTCTTCAGCACAGGCGCTTTTAAACTTCACACGGGAAACTTTCCAGGGCTGACTTTTTGCACTTTGTTTCCAAATCAAGAGATGGGGAAGTCCCTCTCAGCCCAGCGGGGAGGAGATCGCACTGCGAGACTTGCCCTAGGGTTTTGGGCTTGGCACTGAGCTCCTCAATAGGGCAAATGGGCTATCCCCCGATGTAGGGGTGGGGGGCCCTGTCCCCTGCCCGAAACGGGTTCCCAGGAAGAATTCAGGGTGTGGGCTTGGCAGCCAGTCCCCCCACCCCCCGGCCCCAAGGGGGGATAAGGCCTCTCTTCCTGTATCCTCCCAAGTCTGCTTCTACCTGGGTTCCGGGTGGCTTTTGTGGATAAGATGCGACCACCTCATGAGGATCATGATGTACTCCTTGCTCTTCTCTGCACAGCAGTCTCAAAACTAAGCCACACTGTCTGTCTCCTCTGATCACCGTTTCGAGAGGCAGCAAGGGTCTTCCTAACCCTCAGCTCCCTCTGATTTTTGGAATTCAGATTTGAATTTTGGATGTACATCAAGAGGCTGGCTCCATGCATTTTAATTAAGCTGTCTTTTTTCATTTATTACTAATACACTCCTCTTAACTATGATTTATTTGTTAAACAAAGCACCATAAGCCGTCACTTATTCATCTTAATTTCAACAAAATTAAAGTAGTCGCTGTTAGATTGCACCTAATTGCACTTGCAATGAAAAGAACGGAGATGTTAATCAAAATAAATTGAAGATAAACAATAAAATCATTACATCTTTGCGGTGGTAAGTGTAACTAATCAGTTTTGACTCGAAGCGACCGAACAGGAATAATGAATGTGTCACCAAAGGCACGCTCATTAAGGGAGGCTGCCGAGACCTGGTCCTCGGGGCAGCAAACAGCCACCCTGCCCATGTGGCTCTGAGGGTTCTTGCCTCCTGGGCTGGGCAGAGGGACCCCACAGAGTAAAGGGATCCAGGAGGAGGCTCAGAGAACGGAAGAGAGTCATGGATGGGGGTCTCTGAGGCTGCCCTGCTACAGAGGGGTCCTCTCACTCTGATGGGAAAGAGGTCCCAGGCTTGTTACTGGACAGCCCAGGTAACCAAGGATGGGGTGAAGGCAGCTGGAAGACAGACAGACAGCCCGATATCCAGGGAACATAAAGAGGCAGACGCACTGCAGGGGGCACAGTAGAGAAGAGTCAAGCATTAAGAGACAAGGAGAGCTGGGTATAGTGGCTCACGCCTGTAATCCCAGCACTTAGGGAGGCTGAGGAGGGTGGATAACCTGAGGTCAGGAGTTCGAGATCAGCCTGGCTAACATGGTGAAACGCTGTCTCTATTAAAAATACAAAAGAATTAGCCAGGCATGGTGACACACGCCTGTAGTACCAGCTACTCAAGAGGCTGAGGCAGGAGAATCGCTTGAACCTAGGAGGCAGAGGTTGCAGTGAGCCAAGATTGGTACCACTGCACTGCCTGTGCAACAAAGTGAGACTCCATCTCAAAAAAAAAAAAGAGAGAGAGAGAAGGAGAGTTGGGCGCAGTGGCTCACACCTATAATCCCAGCACTTTGGGAGGCTAAGGCAGGTAAAACACTTGAGGTTAGGAGTTCGAGAACAGCCTGGCCAACATGGTGAAACCCCATGTCTACTAAAAATACAAAAATTAGCTGGGTGTGATGGCGCACGCCTATAATCTCAGCTACTCAGGAGGCTGAGGCAGGAGAATTGCCTGAACCCAGGAGGCAGAGGTTGCAGTGAGCCAAGATCGCACCATTCCTCTCCAGCCTGAGCAACAGAACAAGACTCTATCTCAAAATAGAAAGAGAGAAAGGAAGAAAGGAAAGAAAGAAAAGGAAAGAGAGAAAAAAAGAAAGAAAGAAGAAAAGAAAGAAAGAAAGAAAGAAAGAAAGAAGAAAGGAAGGAAAGAAAGGAAGGAAGGAAGAAAGAAAGAAAGAAAG
>NW_012122931.1:11430283-11456555 GCF_000951035.1 Colobus angolensis palliatus
AAAGAAAGAAAGAAAGAAAGAAAGAAAGAAAGAAAGAAAGAAAGAAAGAGAGAGAGAAAGAAAGAAAGAAAGAAAGGAAAGAGAAGAGAAGAGAAGTGAGAGAAGGGAAGGGAAGAGAAGGGAAGGGAAGGGAAGGGAAGGGAAGGGAAGAGAAGAGAAGAGAAGAGAAGAGAAGAGAAGAGAAGAGAAGAGAAGAGAAGAGAGACAGACAGAAGAGAAGTGAGGGAGAGGAATCTGGCTAAGGCCAGAGATGGACAGTCAGACAGGGACAGACAGAGAAAGGAGTTGCTGAGGGGGGGAAAGTGAGGCAGCTCTGACAGTGATGGAGGAGGGACAGGACACCAGCTGAGTGAGGAGAGGGAGGCAGAAGAGAGAGTCAGGCCAGTCTGCAGAAGTGGAGGCTGTGGGTAGTCGTCATTCAGTCATCGCTCCTGTGAGGACTATACATGCACATTTGCATCTGGAACCAGTTAAAGCTTGGGAGCTTTCAGGTTAGGATTCTGAGGACACAGCGGTCCTCAGCAGTCTGCAGGTAATTGACTGTTGGAATGGGATCCCTGGACTGGGCTCAGGAACACAGCGGGTGCGATCATGAGTACTGAGGCAGAGGGCCACCTGGAGGGCTCCTTGGCTCATCCTCCCACAACAGGGCTTTCATAGGCCTAAAGGGTCCAGATGGGGCTCCTTCCTCATGTCACAGGCCTCTGTGCCAGCCTTTGGGTTGCTGGCCTGGACACCAGATGCTGTGCCAGAGTTGCTCCGGTTGAGGTGGACTTAGCAACAGCCCCTTTCCAGTCTGGGAAGATCCAGAATCTGGGCAACTTTGGGAAATGGGGAGATTGGAAGATGCACCCATCCTGGCAGGACTAGGGGCAGAGACCAGGAGAGACAATCTGAAAGATAAGTATTTTTTGAGTACCTACCAGGTGCTTAGCTGTGGGCTGGGCCTGGGAAATACAAAGATGACCCTGTAGTCCCAGCTACTGCGGAGGCTGAGGCGAGAGGATCACTCGAGCCCAGGAGTTTGAGGTTACAGTGAGCTGTGATCACACTACTACACTCCACTCAAGCCTGGGTGACAGAGCAAGAGACTCTGTCAAAAAATAAAAAGAAAAAAGAAATATACAGATAAATCAGATATGACCTTTCTGTACCTCAGTTTCCCCATCTTTACAAATAGGGTCAATAATAGAACCTACTTCATATATTTATGATGAGGATTAGATGAGTTAATGCTTGTAAAGAGCTTAAATGGTGGTTGACCCTTGGAAAGGGCTTTATGTGTTTGTTAAAAATAAAAATAAAGTAAGTCTCTGCCCTTATGAAGTGCAGAGTTCAGTCGAGGAGCCAGACTCATTAGCAGTCAAGTTCTGTCAAAGGGGTGAAGGATGCTCTGGGCCCAAAGTGGAGTGAAAGCGTCCAGTGAAGCAGGAGGAGTAGAAACTAGTCAGATCAGGGCTCGGGGAGGGGAAAAGAGTGGTCCAGGCAAAGGTGACCATGCAAAGGCACATAGGCAGGAAAAGACAGGATATGCCTGGGGCTGTCAAGCAAGTTGGAGGTGAGGCTGAAGACCAGGGACTTAGATCTTGATGAACCTTGGCAGGAACGATGGAAGAGCATTTGAGGGACATGCTGGATTTTTTTTCCTGGCTGCTCTGCATGCATTTACTATATTTAGGATGGGACTTTGGGGATTGTGTCCTACTCCTTTCCTCCTCTTCTTTCCTCCCTGTCCAGCGGTTCTGGTAGAGGCAGTTCCCCTAGGATTCCAGGAGAAGTGACATGTGACCCAAACCTAAGCCAATCCATGCTTTCCACTGCTGTGGCCACACTGATTGGCTGAGGGACTGGCAATCCGGCCCAATGGGAGCCCATCCGGGCTTTGGCTTGAGGACCTGGGAGAGGTCTTTGATCCATTCTGCTGGTCTCTAATCTGACAGGATGTAGGGGCTGGGGCCGCTGTCACCACCTCACAACCATGGGGCTTCTGAGACCGAAGCCAACACAGCAGAAGGCAGCACGGTGGAGCGAGATGAGTTCCATTGACATCTTTTGAGCCCCAAATCCAACCGAGATGAAGCCAGCCCTAGTCTCTGGCCTTTTTGGATTTATGATCCAATAAATTCCTTTTTGTTTAAGCCAGTTTAGGTTGGGTTTTCTGTCACTTGGAACAGAAAGCGTTCTAGCTGATATAGGTTTCAAACAGGAATGCAACGCCATCACGTGTTTTAGCAATGTCACTCTGGCAGCCGTGGTGCAGCAGAGGGACTGGAGGGAGTGAGGCTGGAGGCAGCCAAGCCAGTGGGGAGGCCAACATGGTCATCCCAAAGAAGGCTCGTGACCAAGAGGAGGCAGAGCTAGGAGCTCCCCTCTCCGCCACTGGATTCACTTCCATAGGATGCCATAACAAATCGCCATAAATTGGGTGGTTGAAAACAAGAGAAATTTATTTTCTCATGGTTCTGGAGGCCAGGAGTCCAAAATCACGGTGTCAGTAGAGCCTTCCTTCTGAAGGCTGTGAAGGAGAATTCTTTTTTTTTTTCTTTCTTTCTGAGACACAGCCTTACTCTTATTGCCTGGGCTGAAGTGCAGTGGTGTGATCTCAGCTCGCTGCAACCTCCACCTCCCCAGTTCACGTGATTCTCCTGCCTCAGCCTCCTGAGTAGCTGGGATTACAGGCACCCATCACCACACCTGCCTAATTTTTATTTTTGTACTTTGAGTAGAGAGAGAGTTTTACCATGTTGCCAAGGCTGGTCTCGAACTCCTGAGCTCAAGTGATCCTCCCGCCTTGGCCTCCCAAAGTGCTGGGATTACAGGCATGAGCCACCACACCTGGCCTTGTAAGAGAGAATTCTCAACAAAGAATTCCTCCTCCAGCTTCTGGTGGCTCCACATGTTCACTGACTTGTAGCTGCAGCCCTCTAATTTCTGCTTCCATCTTCATGTGGCTTTCTTCTCCTCTGTATCTGTGTTTTCTCCTTGTCTGTCTCTTATAAGACCACTTATTATTCGATTTTGGGCCTGCCTGTGTAATCTAGGAGGATCTCATTTCAAGATCCTTAATTGCTTCTGCAAAGACTCTTTTTTTCTAAATGAAGTTACATTCACAGATTCCAGGACACGGACTTATCTTTTTGGGGGTCACCGTTCAACCCACCACAACCAGCAAGGAAAATGACCACCAGACCACAAGACTAGAGTGAACATTATGAAAGGGAACAGGAAGCCAGGGAAGGTGAGGCAATTCTGAGAGGGCACTGGGAGGCACAGAAATGGAAACCTCTGGGCTGGGAAGAGTCCATTTTAGGGCATCAAGAGAACTTGTGCACAGGATTCCCTAGGGAATCTAGGCGAACCAGAGAGAGCCCAGAGCTTGAGGAATGGACAAGGGTGCTTTGCATTTTCAAAATCTGGAAGCCAAGAGATTCTGCAAATACATGGGGTGGTGAGCTTAACATCACCCTGGGCAAGGTCCCAGCAAACTCGGGGCTTGCAGAGCACCTAGGAAGGAAAGTAATTCCCGGTACCCCACACTGATTCCTTAAGAACAAATCATGCCAGATTAGCCTCATTTCTTTCTTTGTTAGGGTCACTGGATGGGTAGACTTAGGAATGGCATGATGAGTGATCAGAATGAGGCCAGCTTGTGATGGTCTTCTTGTAAACAGGACAGAGAAAATGTGTGATGGATTCAAAAATGATTAGGAAATTGACTGTCCATAAGGGAAGGGAATTAACTGATAGGTCTCTGTCTCCTGTAGTGAGGTGCCTGAGGTCCTCTGTTAGGTCCTGTTCTGCCTATCCAAGTTACATGAGACAATGGTAAACAGTGGAAGGCCCACCTGTCCAGTTGGCAGATGGTTTGAGGGAGGAAGAACCACACATTATGTTGGCAAATACAGCTCCTTTTTCTTTGAACGCCTACTTTGCCAGGCACTGAGTTTGGCTCAGGCAGAATGATGGTGAATAAGACAGAGAGAGAGAGAGAGAGAGGTATAGCTACTCTCATGGAACTTACTGTTCTGTAGGGAAATCAGACAAGCACATTTAGTGTAATAAGTATCCCAAATGACTGTGGCAGAATGGGTTTCCAAGATGACAGGAGACATGGAAAAATAGAAACACCTGTCCCTGGTTCTAAAAAACCAACAGTGTCACCTCAGGAGAAAGGAGACCTGGGTCAGTAGTGGTTGGAATGAAGTGGAGAGGGCAGCGATGTGTGAGGGGACATGTGCCCTGCCAAGTTTGGAGGGCTGATCTACACTTGAATTTCACATGTAGCCTTTCAGCCATATAGAGCAGCAAAGGGGGGGATTCGATAGTAGGGTAGCAGGTGATGACAATGTTAGGGACAATTAGAGGCAGAAATAGAAAGAGTTTTGGAATCATCCTGTTTTACAAGGTGACAACCAGAAAGCCAAGGGTTGCAGTGGGGATGGCTCTGAGGGAGGCAGTAAAGTACCCACCAGCCTCGCCGCAGGCCAAACTGCAGCTGACTGTGGCTTAGGAGCCCGAGGAATCACTCTAGAGCAGCATGTGGGGTAGAGAGTGTATGGGATGCAGTGCATCTGACCTTGCTGGGAAATTTATCTACTCCTAGGCCAAGGACAGAAGAAATCCTACAAGTGTAGTGTCTTAGTCAATTTTCATGCTGCTACAAAGAACTGCCCGAGACTGGGTAATTTATAAAGGAAAGAGTTTTAATTGACTCACAGTTTCTCATGGCTGGGGAGGCCTCAGGAAACTTACAATCATGGCAGAAGGGGAAGCAAACATGTCTTTCTTCACATGGTGGCAGGAAGGAGAAGTGCGGAGCAAAGGGGGAAAGCCCCTTATAAAACCAGCAGATCTCGTGAGAACTCAGTCACTATCACGAGAACAACATGGGGGAAACTGCCCCCATGATTCACGTATCTCCATCTGGTCCTGCCCTTGACACGTGGGTATTACTACAATTCAAGGTGGGATTTGGAGGGGGGACACACAGCCAAACCATATCATATAAGAAGGAGGAGGACTGTGAGCCCACATCATCACCATCTCCCAGACCCTGTCCCTAGCTCAGTGCCTGGCACATGACCGGTGCTCAGTGAGGACTGCCTAAAAGAGAAAGAGCTATTTCCAACTCCAGTTCTCTATGGCACCCTTCTCACTTCTCAGAGCCTCTGTTTCCCCATCTGTAAAGTGGGTCGAGATGATCAATGTACCATGTGAAAAAATTGTGTGAGCATTAAAGCCCTGTTCAAATACAAGGATTTAAAGGAAGATATAAGAAGCAAGCTCCATATTACTGCTTCCTGGAAGTGCCCTTTAGTAATAGTTTAGTGGCTAAAAACATTATGAGAAAACAATTTTCTCATAAACACTCTTCTATTTGATTATGAAAGGATTAACTAAGCTGTAATGGCTGACATTTTTTTCCATAAGACACCATAAGGCACACAGTGATATTTCACAAATGTGTGCTTCCTTCCCTACCTTCAACTCATAGTAAGGAAAGGAAATGTCAATGAAGATAGAGCCATGGGGAGGGGAAGGGTTTGGCTTGGCTGACCCAGAATCCTCTCTCAAGTGTCCTCAGCTAGACCCTGAAAACCCTGCTTAGAAGTACCTCACCATCTCAACTCCTTTCCACCCTCAGTCCTGGAAGCTCTGCCTCCTTCACTCTTGTACCTAACCAGGTAATGACATGGTCTTGAAAACTCTAATCACTGACTGTCTGCTCTGTGCCAGACAGAGGGCTCAGGGATTTCCATGCATTCGCTTAATTTTCCTATTAACAGAGTCAGCTATTATCCCCTTCTGTAGATTAGGAAGCAGGCATAGAGGAGAGATGTGGCTTTCTCAAACTCACACAGCTGGCAACTGCCAGAGCCTGGTCTCAAGTCCAGATCTATCTGATCCCAAAGATGTTGTAACCAGGACACCAACCTGCCTGGGTGCAGACTGAGAAGGACCAGTGAGGCTGTGAAGACAATGGTGCCCTAGGGCTGGGGTCCCCGGGCTGGCAGCAGGCAGAGGTAATTCTTCCATGTGGTGCTACTCCAAGGTAGTAGTGCTCCCTGGAAGTGGTGCTTCATCCAGACAGCTCCATGAAACAGGAGGTGGTACCTGGATTCTTTTTCGAAGGGGAACCAGAGGCAGGGGCTGCCCCACTAGGGATGGCTGGATGCTGTGTGTCTGCACTGGTCCAGGAACACACCAACTACACCCACCGCCATGGAGGCCAGCATAGCTCAGAGGAGCCTTGGGTTAGGCACCAGAGTCTAGAGGTGGGCAGAGCCTGTATTGACTCTGTGCTGGACAAGGGAGGAGGGATGGAGGAGAAGTCCCCATTTGCCATGGGCCCCTGTTTAAGCTGAAGAAATGGAGGCTTTAAAACTTACTATATGAGTAATATAAAAATTAAACCCAGATTCACCATATGAACCAGCAATTTCACTCTTAGACATTTATCCAAAAGGACAGAAAGCAGAGGCTCAAACAGATATTTGTATACTTATGTTCATAGCAGCATTATTCACAGTAGCCCAAAACTGGAAGCAATGCAAGTGTCCATTGATGGATGAATGGAGAAACATGATGTGGTCTGTACATACAAGGGAATATTATTTGGCCTTACAAAGGAAGGAAATTCTGACAGATGCTACATCATGGGTGAACCCTGAGGACATCACGCTAAGTAAAATAAGCTAGTCACAAGAAGGCAAATACTGTATGATTTCACTTATGTGAGATACCTAAAATAGCCAAATTCATAGAAACAGAAGAAAGAATGGTGGTTGAAGGCCAGGCGCGGTGGCTCACGCCTGTAATCCCAGCACTTTGGGAGGCCGAGGCGGGCGGATAACGAGGTCAGGAGATCGAAACCATTCTGGCTAACATGGTGAAACCCTGTCTCTACCAAAAATACAAAAAATTAGCCGGGCGTGGTGGCAGGTGCCTGTAGTTCCAGCTACTGGGGAGGCTGAGCCAGGAGAAGAATGGCGTGAACCCGGGAGGCAGAGCTTGCAGTGAGCCGAGATTGTGCCACTGCACTCCAGCCTGGGAGACAGAGCAAGACTCCGTCTCAAAAAAAAAAAAAAAAATGGTGGGTGACCTAGACTAGAGGGAAGGGAGGGGCAAGAAGTTATTGTTTATTGGGTTTAGAGGTTCAGTTGGGAAGATGAAAAAGTTTTAGAGATGGACGGTGGTGATGGTTGCACATGTGAATGTACTTAACGTCGCTGAAATGTACATTTAAAAATGGTTAAGCTGGTTAGTTCCATGTTATGTGTGTTTTTCCCATAATAAAAGAACCTGATGTTTTTTCCTACTTCTAATAAAAATTCTTCCTAGACTAAAAAAACAAAAACAAAAAACCATGCTACATTTTTTAATCTTTATTTTTTTAATCTTTATTTGTGTGCTCCCCATGTGTCAGGCAACTTACTGAACACTTTCCATTTGTCATCTGTTTAGTCTTTTGCAACAGTCACAGTGGTCATTATTTCAACCTTTTCCAGATGAGGAAACTGAGTCTCACAGATACTCCCCGCAAGCCTTACAGCTAGGAAGTAGCTCGAATCCACGCCCTTAACCCCTGTGCTCAGCCAGGGGTCAGACTGGCTCAGAAACATACATCTAGAGATGGGCAGGCAGCACTGGGCTTGTTAGACTCTCCTTGGCACAGAGGTAGAGTGAAGAAGTGGGAAAAAACCGAAGCCCTTGGCATGCTTGACCTCTATGCAGAGTGGAGAGGCAGCCTGGAGGCTGGCAAAGAGGGCCAGTGGGGAGCCGTCCTTACAGAGGACACCCTTTCATCTTAGAAAGTTCCTGGGACAGCTTCTCCGCCCTGCATTTAACTGCCTGCTGGGAGTTGCAAGGAATCCAAGCATATCCAATAAATGTTTTATTCTACCCTGAGTTGGCCCTCTTGGGCAAAATAAGCTCCTTTTTCCAGGAGGAAATGAAGGGGCAGGTTTTTCTAGGACACTTACATAGGGATTTGTCTCTTCATTTCACACAGAATAATCTTTGGCTCAGAGAGGCAAAGCAACTTGCCCAGGCCCACACAGCAGGTTGGCACCCAAGGTCTTAAAAAAACCCAGGGAGGCCGGGCGCGGTGGCTCAAGCCTGTAATCCCAGCACTTTGGGAGGCCGAGATGGGCGGATCACGAGGTCAGGAGATCGAGACCATCCTGGCTAACACGGTGAAACCCCGTCTCTACTAAAAAATACAAAAAACTAGCCGGGCCAGGTGGCGGTGCCTGTAGTCCCAGCTACTCGGGAGGCTGAGGCAGGAGAATGGCGTGAACCCGGGAGGCGGAGCTTGCAGTGAGCTGAGATCCGGCCACAGCACTCCAGCCTGGGCAGCAGAGCGAGACTCCGTCTCAAAAAAAAAAAAAAAAAACCCAGGGTGTGTGACTTCTGGCTGAGAACCCAGCAGATACTCCACTGCAGAGCTCTCTGAGAGCCAAGATTGCCTCCCTCCCTGCCTTGGGGGACCCCTGCTCTGTCTTCTCGTGGAGATATACTTGGCAGAGCTGTGGGCACAGGAAATCTCCATGATATCAAATATGCAGAAAACCTTTTTTTCCTGCCCTGGATTGCTGGGTCATTAACAACCTGTGTAGGTGACTCTTCTCAGGAAGGGCCTTGGGATCTGATCTGAGCATGCCTCCAGCCCTGTCTCTCACCATCCTCTGCCCAATCCCCTCCAACTCTTCCCAGCCCCTGTGCTCACTCCCACTCAGGCCTTGGTCTCTGCTGCTCCCCTCCTCTGGCCTTTCTAACCCCGCCCAACTTTGCTGACCTAACCCCTACTCTTTTCTTGGGTCTCAGCTTAACTTTCTCCTGGAAGCCTTTTCTGATCCTCAGCCTGTTCACCTCCGGCCCCCTCTACCACACTCACACACACACTCACACTCACGCACACTCAAACTCACACCCACACGCTCACACAGGACTCACCTACTATTCATGGCTGTGTTTCCAGTGCCTAAAACAGAACCTGGCACAGGGCAGACCCTAAGGACATATTGATTGATTGAATACATCTGTAAAAATACATTCAGATTCAGTTAGCAATCAGGGATTTGCCATTAAGCAGCTGGAAAGGCCTTGGGCTCCCCAGGACTCAGATTTCTCCTGGGCAAAGTGGATATCAAAAAAGAACCTTCCTCACAAGGTGTTTGGAGTGCATGAGAGAGTCTATGTCACGTGCTTGGCACTGCACCTGGGTCATGATGGGGGCTTTAGTGGGCCTTAGTCAGGTCCTATTACTGCCTGGAAGCCTGTGCCCTGACCTTACCCCTCAAGCCCCTCCTACTGAGGAAAATACCATGTGCAGAGATTAGTATCTGCTTAGGAAATCTGTGAGCCTCCTGAACTAGAAGTTTGAGGCGCAGCAGCAATTTTGTCTTCAAGGACTTTACAGTCCAATGGGAGAGAAAGGCACCAAATGGGCCACAGCAGACAGTGGCCAGGTGGGGAGACCCGAGGGTGGCTTCTCAGACAGGTGATGCTTGAGGTTTGCCAAGCAGGAAAAGTAATCATTTCCCAGGCAGAGATTTGGGTAGAGGGGAGAATCCTGCAGGACAGAGTGAGATGCTGCCTCTTAATAAAAACATAAAGAAAAAAAAAAAAACACAACACATTTTGCCCCTAAGTCCATAGAAACAAGAGTCATTGGATTTCAGGGTCAGGTAGAACTTGCTTGCCACCTGGGTCCTCTCCTTAGACCATGTGACAAGTGGCTGACCCTTCAGAGCCTCCAGTGCTCACCTGCAGGTCAGGGACAGTAAGACCAACCTGCAAGGGCGCTGGGAGGATTTGGTGAGATTCTAGAGGTGCAAGTCCCAGCACATAGTAGGCACGCAACCAAAGCTAACGTCCTTCCTCTTTGGGCCTAAGGAAAATTTATCCCAATTATCTGAAGGATTTGGGTGTGAGTAATGCTCTGTCTATTCCATGCCCGTATTAACCAGACCTACTCCAGAAGCGGCCTTCGGGACTTTCCAGAGTACAGCCTGGCCTCTCCAGCAGCCCTTATTAAACACATCCTTCAAAATGGGTGGGGTGTCATCACCTGTGAAGACCTGGCATCTCTGCAGGGGAAGCTGGGCCTTTGTAGCTGCACATCAAAGCTGCCCATCCCTGGTCCCAGGGTTTATCACCACAGTGACACAGACCCATGACCTTGTGCTCATGAAGATGTGCCTGCTGCAAACCTTCCATCTGCCTGGCTAGTCTACCTTTCAGGACACAGAGAGATGCTGACTTTTGCAAACATGCGAGGCATATAGGATGCAAACTGAAGGGCCCAAAGAGTTTGCAAGGTGTCTGGATAAATGTGACATCCCCTCCTTCCCAGTGCCCTTCAACACCACTCTTGTTCCCCATGATGTTACGTTTTGCTAATAATAATCACAGCTACCATTTGCCAACCTTTACGCTGTGCTAGGCACCTTGCCAAATGCTTTCCTTGAAATATTCCCTTTCCTACATTGTGAGATATATACAATTGTCAGTCCCATTTTACAGATGAAGAAACTGAGGCACACGGAAGTTACATCACTTGCCAAGTCATCCAGCTGGAGACTGGCAACCTGGTATTTCCCACGGCCAAAACTCAGCTCTCACCCAGGCCCTCCTCTACCCAAAGACATTTGCTGGCTCCCTGCTGACATTAGGACAAAGCCCAGATCCCTCAGCCTGGCATCCTAGGTCCTTCATGAGATCTCCACGCCTAATCCCCTAGCTCTACCCTTGCCACTCAGTCCACCTGAGAGAATCACTTCTCCCTTTTTTTTTGAGACAAGGTCTCACTCTGTCACCCAGGTTAGAGTGCAGTGGTACAATCTCAGCTCACTGAAATCTCTGCCTTCCAAGTAGCTGGAATTACAGGTGCATGCCACCACGCCTGGCTAATTTTTGTATTTTTTGGTAGAGATGGGGTTTCACCTTGTTGCCCAGGCTGGTCTCAAACTTGTGACCTCAAGTGATCCACCCACCTCAGCCTCCCAAAGTGCTGGGATTACAGGCCTGAGCCACTGCACCCGGCCCCACTTCTCTTTCATAACCCTACACAGCTGCCTGGAACATCCTTCCTGCCTTTCCCATTTGATGAACTCCAGCCATTCTTCAGCCGCTAGCTCAAGTATCAGACAAGCCAATGCAATCTCTCCTACTTGGGGCACCTCTGTGTGTGTGTGTGTGTGTGTGTGCACGTGTGTGTGTGCATGTGCCCACCCATTTGTATTGAAGTGCATTTGTTTCTATGTCTGTGGTGTTCTCTAGGCTCTGAGCTTCCTGACACCTGGTGCCCAGTTTCATCCACCTTGGTCTCCCCAGCCCCAAGCACAAGGTCCAGCACAGAGCAGGTCATGAGAAATGTTTGGGAATGAATGAATGACCCGGTGGAATGAACAAGAGCTACAGACGTGATAACAGGAGGCTCAAAATGCTGCCACTGGGAAAGAAGAGGGCGAGGGCCTGTGGGAAAGTCAGCATGCCGGAGGCACACTCCAGCTCCCTTTGGCTGAACAAAGACTAGGGCCCCAAGATTCTTTTCTCAAGAAATATTTTTAATAGGCTTTAGGATGATTCATTCCATGGCAGCCTCACCACACCTGTGACTTCCAAAGGGCCCTCATGCCCCTACCTTAACTCAAAAATCCTCCCTGGGCTCCACTGACTCACTTGTTCCATAAGTCAGGATAGGACAGATTCTGCTGCAGTAACAACCACCCCAGAATGTCAATGGCTCCTACTCTATGCCCATCAAAGACTGGCAGGGGACGTCTTCTCTATACTGACCTCCAAAGGGGACATGATAAATTACTCACTAGCTCTCAAAACATGTTCAGAGGTGACCCATGTCACTTTTGCTCGTATGTCACTGGCCAAGGCAAGTCATGTGACTATACCTAACTTTACAAGTGGCAGAGAAATGCAATCCTAGCAAGTGCCTGGAAAGCAGAGAGATGAAAACGTTGAGCAAATAGCATTAAATACCACCACACCTGTTGATATTTACTGTGCAGCTACTATGTGCCTCGCACAGTAGGAGTTCCAGAGCAGGAGGTGGGTTGTGTTCTGCTCACATGACACCTCGGAGAAGCCTCCTGTGGCTCCAGATAGGATCAGTTACTCCTTCTCCACACTGTCTCATGTCACCAAAACTCTTCAGCACTTGGCAAATTCCCATCTTTCCTTCTTCTTTCTCTTCCTCCCTCCCTTACTTCTTTCATTTAACAAATATTTACTAAGCACCTCGACGTGCCAGCACAGTGCTTGGTGTTTCAAGATCCAGCACAAATATAATGTATTCTTGAAGACCTTTCCTGGTCCTCCCACTTAGAAACAAATGCTCCCTGCTCTGATTCCCAGCACCTTGAATGACCCTCTACTTGTCAGTTTGGGCTTTAAGTGTGTGTCCACACTAACTTTGGCCACTCGACTATGAGCTTTTTGAGGACTGGGGACTGTGTCTCATTTATCTCTATGTCCCCAGTCCCTGCACTTATGCTCAGAAAAGGATCGTTAACTGATGGGCTGACTGATTGACTGAGTGAGTGAGCAAATAAATGAATGGATGTCTCACAATAACTGGCACGCAGTGTAGCCAATGGTCTCCTGCTGTACTTCAAAGTCCAAACTCTTGGTCGGACCTGGTGGCTCATGTCTGTAATCCCAGCACTTTGGTAGGCCGAGGCAGGCAGATTGCCTGAGGTCAGGAGTTCAAGACCAGCCTGGGCAACATGGCAAAACCCTGTCTCTACTAAAAATACAAAAAATTAGTCGGGTGTGGTAGTGCATGCCTGCAATCCCAGCTACTTGGGAAGCTGAGGCATGAGAATCTCTTGAACCTGGCAGGCGGAGTTTGCAGTGAGCCGAGATTGCGCCACTGCACTCCAGCCTAGGCGACAGACCGAGACTCTGTCTCAAAAAAAAAAAAAAAAAGTCCAAACTCTTTCCCACAGTCTACATGGCCCTGCCTGATCTGTCCCCTACCCACCGTGTTCCAGTTCTGACCATCGTTCAGTTCATCAAAGGCACCAAGTCCATTCTTGCGTCAAGGCCTTTGCACCTGTCATGCCCTCCTCCGGGAACATTCTGTTTCCAGTTCATCCCTGGGCTGGCTTCCTCTCCTCATTCTAGCCCCAGCTCAAATGCTACCTCCTTGGGGAGGCCTTCCAGCCAGAAGGAATTCTGTACTGACCTCTTTATTGCACTGTCTGTTTGATTCTGTTCAAAGCACTTTCCATCTGACGTTACTTAACTCATGTATTTGCTTATGTGCCGATAGTCTGCCTCTTCTAAAATGTAAAGTTCACGAGAGCTTCATACACAGACCCCACGTGGCCTGCTGGAACCCTGGCACATAGCAGATGCTCAGTGCATAGCTGTTGAATGAATGAGTGAAAGGTAAGATGTGACTATCACCTAAGAGGAGTGCAGCCTAAATGAGGGGAGATTCAGCTGTTTCCTGTCCACCGACCAAGCCACAGGCCTCGAGCTTCTTGCCCTTCTCATGGCTTCTCTAAAGGTTGGGGGTGGACGTCTGTAGAGCAGGGTGTGAGACAGCTGTACCTCTGGGACACTTCTGTTCTCAATGCACAAATGCACGTGGAACCCCATGGAGCCACCTTTAGGTCAGAAGACAGCACTCGCTATGACAGCAGAGGGGGTCTACAGGTCCATCTCTTTGCTCAGCTGACTGCTGGCTCCAGGCACCTAACCCCTGTTCAATGGCTGAGCTTCCAGCCCTGGGAGCTATGGCGTAATCAACAGTTTTAAAAGCCGGCCTGGGTGTTGCTT
This sequence comes from Colobus angolensis palliatus, assembly GCF_000951035.1. NCBI lineage: Eukaryota > Metazoa > Chordata > Mammalia > Primates > Cercopithecidae > Colobus > Colobus angolensis. The sequence goes on from NW_012122931.1 coordinate 11,444,090, forward strand.
CTGTTCTGCCTTTGAGGAGAGGGCATGCGGCGGCCATCCGAAGGCTGGCAGAGCAGACACAGACTTCAAAGGCTTTGTCTTTGACTGCCGTTTTGCTGTTACAAAATGTTTTGTAGGGGCAGGGTTTCACCATATTGGCCGGGCTGGTCTCAGACTCCTGCGTTCAAGTGATCCACCCACTTTGGCCTCCCAAAGTGTTGGGATTACAAGTGTGAGCCACTGCGCCTGGCCAGTGTTAAATTTTTAGGAAGATGTATAGCATATTTGATTTAGTAATTCTAACAATTATTATGATTTTTATGTGTGTTATTAATATTTGCTTGGGAGAAGACTGGCAGCTGGGAAGCCAAGGGACTGGAGGTAGGGTGCGGCCTAGCCAGGAACAGCCAGCACCTACTGGGATTGGGGTGGAGCTGTCTCCCCTGCTGGGGTAAAGCAAGTTCGTCTCTCCTTTTTCTCTTCTGTCCTGTAGCAGGTGGGAGCTCCTCAAGGGCAGAGTGGGAAGATTTCCCACTGGGCCCCCAGAACCTTGATGAGAACCTTGATGAGACCAAATGGAATATGACTCGGCGCTCTCATGTCCCCTAAAAGTGTCTTCCTTGCCCTCTCATTCCCTCACGTCTCTTCGCTCTTTTCAGGAGGCAACTTTGCAGGCTGGAAAAAACACTTCCAATTATGCATATCTTTCGGCCCGGTATTTCTCTTTACAGGCACATGCCGGACAGACACGAACATGAGCGCACACACATCCATTCTGTAAATGGTTCTTTCAGTTGTTCATGCAAAATGATCTCTTGAGATCTACCGAGTGCCAGGGACTGAACCAGGTCCTGAGATATTTCCCTGAACACACAGACATGATCCCTTGGGCTCCCTTAGAAATGACAGAACTTCATAGAGGAGAGAGACATTGAATGGGCATTAATGGAAATCCTTAGTTGAAATTACTCAAAGTACTTCAAGTGAGGAGCACAGGGTATGGTGGGACAGGGCTCACAAATTCTTCTAGCAATGTTTTTTGCAAGTGAAAAAAAGGCAGCAGCCCAAATATCCATCCCCAGGAGAGTAGCAAGGAAAATTGTGGTGCATTCATAATTTGATTTACCATGTACTTATTTAAAAGAAGGCAGGCCAGGCACAGTGGCTCACACCTGTAGTCTCAGCACTTTGGGAGGCCGAGGGCAGGCAGATTGCTCGAGCTCAGGAGTTCGAGACCAGCCTGGGCAACATGGCAAAACCCCATCTCTACAAAAAAATACAAAAATTAGCCAGGTGTGGTGGCATGTGCCTGTAGTCCCAGCTACTTGAGAGGCTGAGGTCAGAGGATGGCTTGAATCTGGGAGGCAGAGGTTGAAGTGAGCCAAGGTCGTACTACGGCACTCCAGCCTGGGTGACAGAGGGAGATCCTGTCTCAAAACAAGAAGAAGAAAAAGAAGGAAGATTATATGAATCAACAGTGAAAGATATCCTCAGTATGGTGTTAAATTTTTATTTGCATTTGTGTTTATTTTTGAAATAGGGTCTTGCTCTGTTGCCCAGGCTGGAGTGCAGTGGTGCAATCACAGCTCATGGCAGCTTTGATTTTCCAGGCTCAAGCAATCCCCCTACCTGAGCCTCCAGAGTAGCTAGGACTACAGGCATGCATCAACAACTCCTCCTCATTTTTTGTAGAGGCAGGGTTTCACCATATTGGCCAGGCTGGTCTCAAATTCCTGGGTTTAACCAATCCACCCGCCTTGACGTCCCAAAGTATTGGGATTACAGGTGTGAGCCGTTGCACCTGGCCAGTGTTAAATTTTTAGAAAGGTGTATAGCACATTTGATTTAGTAATCCTAACAATTATTATGATTTTTATGTGCGTTATTAATATTTGCATGGGAGAAGACTGGAAGAATATGTCTCATATTGTCAACAGCTGCTATTTGGGGGGAGGGGAATACCTGCGACTTTCATTTTAAAAACATTCAAATAATGTTTGAATTGTTAAAAATAGACATGCATTACCTTAGCAAAAAGAAAAAAAGTAAAGATTTGGGGGGAAAAAACTAATGCTGATTATTTTTGAGACTCTTCAGCCATCTGGAATCAAGGCTGTTCAAAGAGCCAGATCTTCCTTCTTGAAGACAAAGTTTCTTCCACCGGGGGCTAGACTCTCAAACGGGAAAGAATCACAGTAATTAGGGAATGGCGGGTTCTTGGAGGTCAGCATGGAGCAGTGAATGGAGCGTGAATTTCAACGCTGGGAAGAGGTGGGCCTAATCCCAGCTCTGCCATTCTCTGGGTAGGGCCGTGGGCCTCAGTTTTCTCACCTGTAGGAGAGACATAATGATCTCTTTCCGATAGGAGTGTTTGCTGATTAAATGAAATGCGACATTAGAATTCTCTTGGAAAGCAACTACTCGGTGGGTTCTAAACAGAGGGAGTGCTTTTGCCAGACCTGGAAGCATCATATGGAATTGTTGGAAGAGGAGAAATAATTTTGCTCTTGGCTCTTCCTGCAGAGAAATGAAGTTTGCTTACATCATCTACCTAAGAAAATTCAGTAACACGTCTGCTCATCAATAAGAAGCAGTAATTTCAGTGTGCTTCCCTCAGCAACCCCCTCTGGCATGGAGAAGGTATCAGAGTTTGGCAACTGAATAAATGAACGGCCTACTCCTAGCAAGAAGTGGCTTATGGCTGTCACCAGGTGTGAAGCTCAGCTGAACAATTCACTGAACAAAATCCACGTCTCACTTCCCAAATCATCTTGGTATAATTGACTGTGAAATCCACCAGGCACACTTCCCCATCTAATGCCTTGTGGTAAGGGAAAAGGCAGTGAGGCTGACTTCAGCTATGGACCAGTTAAAACCACTTGAGATAATGTCCAGGGCTCTGGCTTGAAGAAAAGGGTGGGAAGTGAAAGCTGGAGAAAGCCCTGGTCTTGAGGTGCAGAAAGGGGAAAATTCAGTGGGCACAGCTGACCTCAGTCCTCAGACACTTTCCAAGACTTTCCGACACACACTGGGGATTTGGGTCAAGCCGTGCTGGGACCTCAGGACTAGGATAGTGGGAAGGCAAGAGGGCTCTCCAGCCCTCCGAGGACATATCCTGAGTACCAATGCCCATTGCCCAGAGCTGTGTGCTGGATTTCAGCTTGGTTCAATCTGTCATCAATTTTTGGGAGAGGAAGGGGCAGCAGCACTCATTGAAGTTGGCCAGCTATGGAAGCAGGAAATGATGTGGCCAGTTTATCCACAGCAGAGCCCCAGCTAATCTGTAAAGCTCGGGATCAACACACAGTAAGTCTTCAACCGATAGTTGCTAGGTTTTTTCTTTTTTCTTTTTCTTTTTCTTTTTTTTTTTGCAAGACAGGGTCTCCCTCTGCTGCCCAGACTGGAGTGCAGGGGCGCCACCACAGCTCACTGCAGCCTTGACCTCCCAGGCTCAAGTGATCCTTCCTTCTCAGCCTCCTGAGTAGCTAGGACTACAGGCGTGTGCCGCCATGCCTGGCTAATTTTTTGTAGAGATGGGGTTTTGCCATGTTGCTCGGGCTCATCTTGAGCTCCTGAGCTCAAGTGATCCTCCCACCTTGGCCTCCCAAAGTGCTGGGATTACATAAACCACCACACCTGGCATTTGCTAGCACTTTGTGTCACTAAAATTGTTGTGTTATATGGAGGCCCGGGGTTTCTTGGGCCTAAGCTAGTTCTCAGGGCACTACTTAAGGGTTTCTGGCTTCCGTGGTGAATTCCAAATCAGAGAAAAAACAATTCTTGTGAGAAACTCAAGTAAAAATCTATGATTGAATGTTTACCATACATCAGGCACTGTTGTAAGCCCTTTACCTGAATTAACTCACAATTCCCCACAATACATGCTGGCGTTATATGACCATTTTACAAGTGAAGAAACTGAGTCCCACTGAGGGTAACTTACCCAAGGTCACACAACTTGTAAGGACTCCAACCAGGGCCACCAGGGAAAATGAAGATGACAGTCACAGCCCCATTCACTTAGTGCCCACAGGTGACTAGTTTTGTGCAAAATGCACAGGTGACTGGTTTTGTGCAAAATGCACAGTCTTCTCCTGTGAACCTCGCAAGTCTTCAAGGTAAACACCAGAATCTCATTTTACAGAGAAGAAAAGCAGCCCAGTGGTGCAGCGGTTTGCCTAAGCCCACGCAGGAGAAGTTGACGGTGTAAGACAGGAGTCAGGTCCTGCTGTCCGTCTGAATCCTCCCAAGGTCAGTCTCAGTCAGCAGCTCACAAGCTGAGCACAGCAGGGACCTGGGGCGCTAAAGCTTCCCCCAGACACGCGGGTACCAGATGGGTGACTGCGAAACTATTTCTGGGCCCCACCTGCCCAAGGGGTGGGGCCGCTGCTCATTTCCTACGCCGCCCACCCTGGTCAGGACAGGCCCAGAAACCTAGCAGGTGGAGGCTGCAGTTAGGGGTCAGAAAAGCCCAGCTTGGGGCCACCCCTCTGGGCTTGCTCTGATGGTCTTCAAGGAGAAGGAAATGTAGGTACCCAGTAATTAGCTGGCCCCGGGCACATCAAGCCTGAGCGCAGGTAGAGGCTAATGGGAGAAGCTCCCATGGTCCCCGCTGGAGAGGGGAGGGACATTAGAGAGAGACAGGGACTCCTTTCTGGTCCCCTGCCACTCACCCCTCCCCTTCCCATTCCTCTTTTACCCTGAAGTCATGGGCTTTTTCTGAGCACAAACCTGACTATCGCTCTCTGGTTAATGGCCTTTAATAGCTCCTCATCACCTTCAGGGATGAAGTCCTGGCTATTTAGCCTGCATTCAAGGCCCTGAGTGTCACCTGGCCCTTGGCTTCCTCTCTAGCCTCTTTTCCTATCATATCCTCCACCCCTACTCCAAACACACACTTACACCCACACACACTCAACGCACTCACACATTCACATACACACTCGCACACTCACACACGTGCACTCACGCATTCACACTCACACTCGTACACGCACACACATGCATTCCCACTCATGCACACATGTACACTCGCACATTCACACACACACGCACTTGTGCATTCACACACTCACACACACTTGCACACCCACACACGCAGTCACACACTCATACACACTCACACACTCACTTGTACTCACACACACATTGGGAGTGTCACACACTCACATGGGGGGTCACACACATTGGCGGTCACATACATGCACTCACATTCACTCGCACTCAGGCACACATTCTCACACACACTAACACACACACTGACACACATTCACAGTCACAGTCACACATTCACACACAGACATGCATTTGCACTCACACTCACATTTCTCTCACACACTCACACTCACATTCTCTCACACATTCACATTCTCTCACTCGCATTCATTCTCTCACATGCACTCACACACATTCTCACATGCACTCACACACATTCACTCACACATTCTCTCACACACACACATTCTCATGCACTCACACATTCACATTCACACACTCACACACATTCTCTCACACACGCACTCACACACATTCTCTCACACACATTCTCTCACACTCACACACTCACACACCCACTCACAGTCTCTCATATGCACTCACACACTCACATTCTCTCACATGCACTCACACTCACATTCTCTCACTCGCACTCACATTCACTCACACGCACTCACACACATTCACTCACATGCACTCACACTCACATTCACTCACACATTTTCTTATGCACACACACACACATTCTTTCACTTGCGTGCACTCACACATTCTTTCACACACACACATTCTCTCACACTCATACTCACACATTCTCTCACACACCCACTCACATTCTCTCACATGCACTCACTCACATTCTCTCACATGCACTCACACTCACATTCTCTCACTCACACTCACATTCACTCACACACACTCACACACATTCACTCACATGCACTCACACTCACATTCACTCACACATTTTCTCATGCGCACACACACACTCACATTCTTTCACTTGCATGCACTCACACATTCTTTCACACACACTCACACATTCTCTCACACTCATACACATTCTCTCACACACCCACTCACATTCTGTCACATGCACTCACACACTCACCTTCTCTCACATGCACTCACACTCACATTCTCTCACTCACACTCACATTCACTCACACGCACTCACACACATTCACTCACATGCACTCACACTCACATTCACTCACACGCACTCACACATTCACTCACATGCACTCACACTCACATTCACTCACACATTTTCTCATGCGCACACACACACATTCTTTCACTTGCATGCACTCACACATTCTTTCACACACTCTCACACATTCTCTCACACACGTGCAGTTGCACTCACAGGCTCACTCACATTCACACACACTGCCACAGCCACTTGAACGCAGTTTATTGGCTACAGCAGGCTCTCTTAAGCATCTGTCTTTCCACCTGCTGCTCCCTTTGCTTAGAATGTTCTGCCCCCCTGCTTTGCCCACCTAGCTCCTACCTGACCTTCATGTTTACTTCACAGCTCAGCTCTGGCAACACCTCCTGGCCAAGCCTCACCTGCTTGGTGATGCTGGACTAGGTGCCCTCCTTGGCGTTCCCGCTCCACCTCCTCCCCCCATCGCTGCTCTATCAGGCTGGATTGGAACTGTGTTGCTGTGCATCTCCCTCGCTGGACTGTGAGCTTCTCCTCTCAGGCTGACCAAGCCTACCTCACCTCTGCCTCCCCAGCACCCAGCCCAGCCCTGCGGAGGACAGGTAAGGGCACAGTCAATGGTGACTGAGTGACTGGGCGAACAAACAATGGGACCCCGAAGCTTCTCCCTTACTCTTCTCCTCCCATCTCTTCCTTCAGGACCGTGCAGCTGGCAGCAAGAGGGTTAAAGCGTCAAGATGCTCCAACATGTTAGCAGCATGAGGACCAGGTGGAAACGAATGGTTACCAGGCTGCCACGCCACATCCGCCTGGCTCTTACTCATTCCTGGCACCACATATGGTCTGCACGACCCCCTGCCTGCCTGGGAGAGGGACTGAGCTGAGAGGGTTCTGGGGGCTTCAGGGCTCAAAGGGTGTGTATGAGTGTGTGAGTGCAGGTTCACGTGCATATGTGTGCGTGCATCTGGTGGGGCAGAGAGGGAGGAGAATAGAGGGAAAAGAAGAAGAGAGATGAATGAGAGAGGAAAGAAGGAAGGTGAAAGGGAGGGAGAATGAAAGAGAGAGGACTCATGAGAAGAACGTGAGATGGAGATGGAGAGGGAGGGGAGAGGAGTAGAGGGGAAGGCAGGGGAGGGGAAGAGAGGAGGTACCATTCATGCAGAGGAGGAATGGAAATGAGGCTGTGACTCTATGCAGCACAGCTATAAGCTAGAAAGCCGCTAGACCAAGAATTCAGCCAGACAGTGGAACTTGCAGGGTTTTTTTTGTTTGTTTTGTTTTGTTTTGTTTTGAGACGGAGTCTCGCTCTGTTGCCCAGGCTGGAGTGCAGTGGCTGGATCTCAGCTCACTGCAAGCTCTGCCTCCCAGGTTTATGCCATTCTCCTGCCTCAGCCTCCCGAGTAGCTGGGACTACAGGTGCCCGCCACCTCGCCCGGCTAGTTTTTTTTTGTATTTTTTAGTAGAGACAGGGTTTCACCGTGTTAGCCAGGATGGTCTCGATCTCCTGACCTCGTGATCCGCCCATCTCGGCCTCCCAAAGTGCTGGGATTACAGGCTTGAGCCACCGCGCCCGGCCAACTTGCAGGTTTAACAGAACCTACAGGAAGGAGAGCAGGAGAAGGAGACAAGACAGGAAACTGGAGTGTGAGGCTTGATCAGGGAAGGCCTCTCAGGTGCCCTGATCACACCCTGGCATGACCATAGCCAGAACCACCCTTAGATCCTGCTCCTCAGTGGAGCCCCATGCTTTGGAGTGCCTGGAAATTTCCCAAGCCCCTCGCATGGCTGGGACTGGCCAGGCTGCCTGTGCCATCTAGGTGGGGCACCCTGAACTAAGGCTTGATCTGCATGGACTTTAGCATCCATTTATCCCCTTAACCAAATGCCCTGAGGAGCTTCAAGACTTGCATCTACGCAGGCCCTGCACGCCCTAGGAGGAGCCCTGACCACTCCCTTGGATAAGCCATGTTGAAGTGGGGACAGGGTATGCCTTTGAGGAAAACCAGCCTTGAGCTCTCCCTCGAGAGGATCCCAGCCCCGAACGGGCTACACGTGCAGCCAGTGCCTCCCTGCTCACTTTGCCTACAATCCTGAGTTCTGAGAGGAAGATGGACTTTCTCCCTCACCAGCTGCACAGCATAAGGAAGAAAGGTGATGGGCATCGCAGTGCTTTGTATATGACAAAGAGTGGGGCTGGGCTCAGAGGGTGTCAGCAAATTCACAGGGGAAGATACTTCACTCAGATCTAGAAGATAAAACAGTGAAACATTGGGCCGGGCACAGTGGCTCACACCTGTAATCCCAGCACTTTGGGAGGCTGAGGCTGGCGGATCACCTGAGGTCAGGAGTTTGAGACCAACCTGGTCAACATGGTAAACCCCGTCTCTACTAAAAATTCAAAAATTAGCTGGGCGTATTGGTGTGTGCCTGTAATCCCAGCTACTCGAGAGGCTGAGACAGGAGAATCGCTTGAACCCAGGAGGCGGAAGCTGCAGTGAGCCGAGACTGTGCCACTGCACTCCAGCCTGGGTGACAGAGCGAGGCTGCATCTCAAAAACAAACAAACAAACAAAAAACCCTCAGTGAAACATCTATGAGAAAACAGGGCCATGAAGCCATGAGGAAGGCCAAGATTTTGGGTTCTTAAACAGGACCCAAAAACTTTAACCATAAAGAAAAAGATTGATTGATAAAACTTTATTAAAACGAAGAACTTCTGTTAATTAAAAGATAACACAGTCCAGATATGGTGGCTCACACCTGTAGTCCCAGCATTCTAGGAGGCTGAGGCAGGAGGATTGCTTGAGCCCAGGAGTTTGAGACCAGCCTGGGCAACATAGGGAGACCCCATCTCTACAGATAAAAAAAATAGCTCAGTGTGGTAGCACATGCCTGTGGTCCCAGCTACTCTGGAGGCTGAGGCAGGAGGATCACTTGAGCCCGGGAGTTCAAGGCTGCAGTGAGCAATGATGGCACCACTGCACTTCAGCCTGGACAACACAATGTAACCCTGTCTCAAAAAACAAAAAACAGAAAAAACAACAAAAAGAGATATCACAAAGAATAAAAAAGTAAGCTGCAAACCGGCCAGGCGCGGTGGCTCAGGCCTGTAATTCCAACACTTTGGGAGGCCGAGGTGGGTGGATCATGAGGTCAGGAGATCGAGACCATCCTGGCTAACATGGTGAAACCCTGTCTCTACTAAAAATACAAAACATTAGCCAGGCGTGGTGGCGGCCACTTTTAGTCCCAGCTACTCGGGAGGCTGAGGCAGGAGAATGGCGTGAACCTGAGAGGTGGAGCTTGCAGTGAGCCGAGATCGTGCCACTGCACTCCAGCCTGGATGACAAAGCAAGACTCCATCTCGAAAAAACAAACAAAACAAAACAAACAAATAGTAAACTGCAAATCTAGAGAGTGTTTGCAATGTATTTATCCAAGAAAGGCTTTATAGCCAGTATATATAAAGAACTCTACAAATCAATAAGAAAAAGACAGAAAATCGGCCGGGCATGGTGGGTCACGCCTGTAATCCCAGCTCTTTGGGAGGCCGAGGCAGGCAGATCACCTGAGGTCAGGAGTTCGAGACCAGCCTGGTCGACATGGTGAACCCCTATCTCTACTCAAAATACCAAAACTTAGCCAGGCATACTGGGGGCACCTGTAATGCTAGTTACTCAGGAGGATGAGACAGGAGAATCGCTTGAACCTGAGAAGCAGGGTTCCAGTGAGCCAAGATCACTCCATTGCACTCCAGCCTGGGCAACAAGAGTGAAACTCTGTTTAAAAAAAAAAAAAGACAGAAAATCCAATAAAAAAACTGGGCCAAAATCTTGACTGGCACTCGATAAAAGCAGAAATCCAAGTGGACAATACACATCTGAAAAGTACCCAACATTATTAGAAATCACGGAGATGAAAGTCACACCCACAGTAAGATATCACCTCACATCCACCTGAATGGCTAAGATTTAAAAATCTGGCAATACCAAGTCTTGGTGAGGATGTGAACCAATGGAACTCATATTTTACTGGTGGGAGAGTAAATTAGTGCAGCCATTCTAGAAAACTATTTGGTATTATCTTCAAAAACTGATTATATGCACACTTGAATTAGCCATTTAATTACTAATTATTCACCCAAAAGAAAAGTGGGCAGGCCAGGGGCAGTGGCTCATGTCTGTAATCCTAGCGCTTCAGGAGGCCAAGGCAGGTGGATCACCTGAGGTCAGGAGTTCAAGACCAGCCTGGTCAACGTGGTGAAAACCCGTCTCTACTAAAAATACAAAAATTAGCTGGGCATGGTGGCACACGCCTGTAATCCCAGCTACTTGGGAGGCTGAGGCAGGAGAATCACCAGAACCTGGGAGGCAGAGGTTGCAGTGAGCTGAGACTGCAACATTGCACTCCAGCCTGGGGGACAAAAGCAAAACTCCATCTCAAAAAAAAAAAAGAAAGAAAGAAAATTGGGCACATATGCACCAAAGGACATGGACAAGAATGTTCAAGACTCATACAGACAGAAAGTAGAATAGTGGTTACCAGGGGTTGAAGCAGATGAGAATGGAGAGTTATTCATATTATTTAATGGGTACAGAGTTTCAATTTGGAATGGTGACACTTTCTGGAGATGGATAATGGTGAGGATAGCACAATGGGAATGTACTTAGTGCAACTGAACTGTACACTTTAAAATGGCCGAAATGATAATTTTATCTCACATATGTTTTGCCACAATAAAAGAAAAACAATGTTCATGGCAACTTTTTTTGTATTTGCACAAATGGAAGTGATCCAAATATTCATTAAGAGTAGAATGGATAAATAAATTGTAATAAATTTATGTAATGCACTGTCATATAACAATGAGAAAGAATAAATCATTGCTGCAAGCAACAACATAAATAAATCTTACGACTATAATGTTGAGTAAAAGATGCCAGATGTAATGCTGTTTGATTCCATTTATATAAAATTGAGAAACAAAATGAGTCTATGAGTCTATGATGTTACAGGTCAGAAAAGTGGTGGCCTTGGAGGAGGAAGCAAAGGGCAGCAAAGGGTGCTTTGGCATGCTGGTAATCTTTCTTTCTTTCTTCTTCTTTTATTATTATTATTATTATTTTTTTGAGATGGCGTTTCAATCTGTTGCCCAGACTGGAGTGCAGTGGCACAATCTCGGCTCACTGTAACCTCCACGTCCCAACCTCTTGCCTCAGCCTCCCAAGTAGCTGGGATTACAGGTGTACACCACCACGCCTGGCTAATTTTGTATTTTTAGTAGAGCAGGGTCTTGAAAAGATATTTGGGCCCAGCATGGTGGCTCGGGGTTTCACCATGTTAGCCAGGCTGATCTCGAACTCCTGACCTCAGGTGATCCGCCAGCCTTGGCCTCCCAAAGTGCTGGGATTACAGGCATGAACCTTGCGCCTGGCTGCATGCTGGTAATCTTCACATGGGTGATGGTTACCTGAGTATGTTCACCCGGAGAAAATACACAAGGCTTCTGATTTGGGATTTGTGCATTTTTCTCTAGGTATGTGACACTTCAATGAAAAATTTAGTTAGAAAAGTAAAAAGCAACCAGATTGAAAAATGTCAAAGGACTTGAATAGACAGTTCTCCAACAAGATATACAAATGGCCGAGAAGCACATGAGAAGATGCTCAATGTCACTAATCATTAGGGAAATACAAATCAAAACCACAATGAAATACCACGTCACGCCCATTAAGATCAATACTTTCAGAAAAACAGAAAATAACAAGTGTTGGTGAGGATGTGGAGAAATTGTAACCCTTGTGCCCTGCTCTGAAGAATGTAAAACGGTGCGGCTGCTATGGAAAATAGTATGGCAGTTCCTCAAAAAATTAATCATAGAATTACCATATGCTCCAGCAATTCCACTTTTGAGTACACCGTATATCCAAAAGAATTGAAAGCAGGGTCTTGAAAAGATATTTGGGCCAGGTGCGATGGCTCATGCCTGTAATCCCAGCACTTTGGGAGGCCAAGGTGGGTGGATCACTTGAGGCCAGGAGTTCAAGACCAGCCTGGCCAATATGATGAAACCCCATCTCTACTAAAAATACAAAAATTAGTCAGATGTGGTGGCGCGCATCTGTAGTCCCAGCTACTCAGGAAGCTGAGGCACAAGAATTGCTTGAACCTGAGAGGCAGAGGTTACAATGAGCCGAGATCACATCACTGCACTCCAGCCTGGGCAACAGAGCGAGACTGTCACAAAAAGAAAGCAAGAGAGAAAAAAAAATAGAGAAAGAGGAAGGAAGGAAGGAAGGAAGGAAGGAAGGAAGGAAGGAA
>NW_012122931.1:11456700-11458955 GCF_000951035.1 Colobus angolensis palliatus
AGAGGCTGTCGGATCACTTGAGGTCAGGAGTTCGAGACCAGTCTGGTTAACATGGTGAAACCCTCTCTCTACTGAAAATACAAAACTTAGCTGGCATGGTGGCACACATCTGTAACCCCAGCTACTTGGGAGGCTAAGGCAGGAGAATGGCTTGAACCCGGCAGGCAGAGGTTGCAGTGAGCTGAGATTGCGCCACTGCACTCTAGCCTGGGTGACAGAGTGAGACTCCATCCCAAAAAATTAATAAATAAAATGAAATAAGGAAAAAGCTATTTGTACACTCACGTTTACAACATTATTCATAATAACCAAAAGGTAGAAAAAAAGCAAGTGTCCATAGAGTGACGAATAGATAAATAAAATGTGGTCTATACCCACAATAGAAAGTTATTCAGCTCTAAAAAGGAAGGCAATTCTGACACATGCCTTAACATCAATGAACCTTGAGGGCATTATGCTAAATGAAATAAGCCAGGCACAAAAAACAAATACTGTATTCAAATACATGAGATACCTGGAGTAGTCAAATCCATAGAGAGAAAGCAGAATGGTGGTTGCCAGGAGCTGAAGGGAGGGGGGAATGGTGGATTATTGTTTAATGGGGAAAGAGTTTTAGTTTTGCAAGATGAAAAGAATTCTACAGAGTTCTGGTTATACAACAATGTGAATGTACTTAATGACATTAAACTGTACACTTAAAAACTGTTAAACTAGCAAATTTTATATTATGTGTATTTTATCACAATTATTTTTTTTTAGACAGAGTCTTGCTCTATCATCCAGGCTGGAGTGCAGCGGCCTGATCTTGGCTCACTGCAACTGCTACGTCCGGGGTTCAAGCGATTTTCCTGCTTTAGCCTCCTGAGTAGCTGGGACTACAGGCATGCACTACCACATGCCCGACTAATTTTTGTATTTTTGGAAGAGACGGGGTTTTCGCCGTGTTAGCCAGGCTGCTCTCGAACTCCTGATCCCAAGTGATCTGCCCATCTTGACCTCCCAAAGTGCTGAGATTATAGGCATGAGCCACTGTGTCTGGCCTTATCACAATTTCTTTTAAAAGGGGGTCTGAACTTTCTTGGACCTTTCCAGTTCCTTATAAACTTTAGAATCACTTTGCCAAGTTCAACAACAACTTAAACTATTGTATATTTATCGTGATTCTATTGAGTCAATAGATTAATTTGGGGAAAATTAATATAATATTGAATCTTCTAATCCATGCGCTTGTTATATTTCTCCAAAAAAAGAAAAAAACCTAACCTCATTGCCAGGGGCTTATAGTGACCCTTGTGCCCACTGAGAGTTGATTCTGTCTGTGCCTGACACCCTTCCTGCATCAGCTCAGTTGGTCCTCCCAACTGGCCCAAGGTAGGAATTTGGGCCTCAAGGAGCTCTACATAGTTCTTCAATCTCTATTGTTTCCTCCTCCCCTGCTTCTGCCATGTGCATAGCTGGGACTAGCCCTCTGGAGGAGAAACCTCTGGAGGATTGCTGAGTTGTCCGGCCAAGTCCATCCTAGACCAGCCAGCCCCAACCCATTCATGAACTGACCGTGGATGCCTGAGTAAACCCAGAAAAGATCAGCCAAGCTTGGCTTGAGTCAGCAGAACTGCCTAGCTAACCTGGAGATTCAGGAGTTAGAGAACTTGTTATTTTAAGCCACTACATCTTAGGATGGTATTCTACAGCAAGAACGAATGGCTGTATCTAGGAAACCACCTGTGATCCCCTGAAGAATTGGCTCACCTCTCTTCAGTTTCCAAGCATTATGTAGCCAGTTCTTTTGCATACCTTAGCCTCATGTTACTGTGGTATGGAGATGTCTACTATCTCTCCTCCTAGACTGTGGACCCCTTGAGGACAGGGAATCTGGCTTGATTTCTCTGTCTGCCTCTAGGGTGGTTAGTAGGCAGTTGTGCAATTAATGTCGGTGCATGAACATGTGTTGGTAACAGTCTACTCAACACGTGATGCATGGCTGTGACAGTCCTATTAGGCACACAACGATTCACCATCCTGTGCAAATGAACTTCATTGATTCATTCACAGGTAGAGATGGATCAGCTCAGGTCCCCACAGTTGAGGAGCTCACCACCAAGTTGGGGAGACAAACTCATAAAGAATGAATCGGCCGGGCGCGGTGGCTCAAGCCTGTAATCCCAGCACTTTGGGAGGCCAAGACGGGCAGATCACGAGGTCAGGAGATAGAGACCATCCTGGCTAACATGGTGAAACCCTGTCTCTACTAAAAA